>NW_025063099.1:0-91099 GCF_018153295.1 Drosophila grimshawi
GTTAATCGAAGAATATCCCTTAATATCTTTCTTAGCTGAGTCGGAAGTCGAATTATTTTAATGCAGTTTTGTTTCAAGGGTCGAGCGAATTCTAAAAACACCTTTATAATTGAAATGGGGCAATTTTTGACGAAGATATGGCCATTTATTTCAAGGTAGACCCTATTTAATGCTTTCCATATATTTTCTATTTATCGAAGAATATCCCTTAATATCTTTCTTAGATGAGTCGGAAGTCAAATTATTTTAATGCAGTTTTGTTCCAAAGATCAAGCGAATTCTAAAAACACCTTTATAATTGAAATTGGGCAATTTTAGATGAAGATATGGCCATTTATTTCAAGGTAGACCCTATTTAATGCTTTCCATATATTTTCTGTTAATCAAGAATATCCCTTAATATCATTCTTATATGAGTCGAAAACCAAATTATTTTAACGCAGTTTTGTTCCAAAGATCAAGTGAATTCTAAAAACACCTTTATAATTAAAATGGAGCATTTTTTGACGAAGATATGGCCATTTATTTCAAGGTAGACCGTACTTAATACTGTCCATATATTTTCTATTAATCGAAGAATATCCCTCAATATCTTTCTTAGCTGAGTCGGAAGTCAAATTATTTTAATGCAGTTTTGTTTCAAAGATCAAGCGAATTCTAAAAACACCTTTATAATTGAAATGGGGCAATTTTTGACGAAGATATGGCCATTTATTTGAAGGTAGACCCTATTTAATACTTTCCATATATTTTCTGGTAATTAAAGAATATCCCTTAATATCTTTCTTAGATGAGTCGGAAGTCAAATTATTTTAATGCAGTTTTGTTTCAAAGATCAAGCGAATTCTAAAAACACCTTTATAATTGAAATGGGGCAATTTTTGACGAAGATATGGCCATTTATTTGAAGGTAGACCCTATTTAATACTTTCCATATATTTTCTGTTAATCAAAGAATATCCCTTAATATCTTTCTTAGATGAGTCGGAAGTCAAATTATTTTAATGCAGTTTTGTTTCAAAGATTGAGTGAATTCTAAAAACACTTTTATAATTGAAATGGGGCAATTTTTGACGAAGATATGGCCATTTATTTCAAGGTAGACCCTATTTAATGCTTTCCATATATTTTCTGTTAATCGAAGAATATCCCTTAATATCTTTTTTAGATAAGTCGGAAGTCGAATTATTTTAATGCAGTTTTGTTTCAAAGATTGAGTGAATTCTAAAAACACCTTTATAATTGAAATGGGGCAATTTTTGACGAAGATATGGCCATTTATTTCAAGGTAGAGCCTATTTAATGCTTTCCATATATTTTCTTTTGTCGAAGAATATCCTTCAATATCTTTCTTAGCTGAGTCGGACGTCTAATTATTTTAATGCAGTTTTGTTTCAAAGATCGAGCGAACTCTAAAAATACGTTCATAATTGAAATGGGGCAATTGTAGACGAAGATATGGCCATTGATCTCAAGGTAGACGCTATGTAATACTTTCGATATATTTTCTGGTAATTAAAGAATATCCATTAATATCTGTTTTAGATGAGTCGGAAGTAAAAGTATTTTAATGCAGTTTTGTTTCAAAGATCAGGTGAATTCTATAACCACCTTTATATTTGAAATGGGGCAAATTTTGACGAAGATATGGCCATTTATTTCAAGGTAGAGCCTATTTAATGCTTTCCATATATTTTCTATTTGTCGAAGAATATCCCTCACTATCTTTTTTAGGTGAGTCGGAAGTCAAATTATCTTAATGCAGTTTTGTTTCAAAGATCGAGCGATCTCTAAAAATACCTTTATAATTGAAATGGGGCAATTTTTGACGAAGATATGGCCATTTATTTCAAGGTAGACCCTATTTAATGCTTTCCATATATTTTTTGTTAATCAAGAATATCCCTTAATATCTTTCTTATATGAGTCGAAAGTCAAATTATCTTAATGCAGTTCTGTTCCAAAGATCAAGTGAATTTTAAAAACACCTTTATAATTGAAATGAACCAATTTTTGACGAAGATATGGCCATTTATTTCAAGGTAGACCTTATTTAATGCTTTCCATATATTTTCTATTTATCGAAGAATATCTCTTAATATCTTTCTTAGATGAGTCAAAAGTCAATTTATTTTAATGCAGTTTTGTTCCAAAGATCGAGTGAATTCTAAAAACACCTTTATAATTGAAATGGGGCGATTTTTGACGAAGATATGGCCATTTATTTCAAGGTAGACCCTATTTAATGCTTTCCATATATTTTCTGTTAATCGAAGAATATCCCTTAATATCTTTTTTAGATGAGTCGGAAGTCAAATTATTTTAATGCAGTTTTGTTCCAAAGATTGAGTGAATTCTAAAAACGCCTTTATAATTGAAATGGGGCATTTTTAGACGAAGATATGGCCATTTATTTCAAGGTTGACCCTATTTAATGTTTGGCTTATATTTTCTATTTATCGAAGAATATCCCTTAATATCTTTCTTAGCTGAGTCGGAAGTCAAATTATTTTAATGCAGTTTTGTTCCAATGATCAAGCGAATTCTAAAAACACCTTTATAATTGAAATGGGGCAATTTTTGACGAAGATATGGCCATTTATTTCAAGGTAGACCCTATTTAATGCTTTCCATATATTTTCTGTTAATCGAAGAATATCCCTTAATATCTTTCTTAGATGAGTCGAAAGTCAAATTATTTTAATGCAGTTTTGTTTCAAAGATTAAGTGAATTCTAAAAACACCTTTATAATTGAAATGGGGCAATTTTTGACGAAGATATGGCCATTTATTTCAAGGTAGAGCCTATTTAATGCTTTCCATATATTTTCTATTTATCGAAGAATATCCCTTAATATCTTTCTAAGATGAGTCGAAAGTCAAATTATTTTACTGCAGTTTTGTTCAAAAGATCGAGTGAATTCTTAAAACACCTGTATAATTGAAATGGGGCAGTTTTTGACGAAGATATGGCCATTTATTTCAAGGTTGACCCTATTTAATGTTTGGCTTATATTTTCTATTAATCGAAGAATATCCCTTAATATCTTTCTTAGATGAGTCGGAAGTCAAATTATTTTAATGCGGGTTTGTTTCAAAAATCGAGTGAATTCTAAAAACACCTTTATAATTGAAATGGGGCAATTGTTGACGAAGATATAGCCATTTATTTCAAGGTAGACCCTATTTAATGCTTTCAATATATTTTCTATTTATCGAAGAATATCCCTTAATACCTTTCTAAGATGAGTCGAAAGTCAAATTATTTTAATGCAGTTTTGTTTCGAAGATCGAGCGAATTCTAAAAATACCTTTATAATTGAAATGGGGCAATTTTTGACGAAGATATGGCCATTTATTTCAAGGTAGACCCTATTTAATGCTTTCCATATATTTTCTGTTAATCAAGAATATCCCTTAATATCTTTCTTATATGAGTCGAAAGTCAAATTATTTTAATGCAGTTTTGTTCCAAAGATCAAGTGAATTTTAAAAACACCTTTATAATTGAAATGGACCAATTTTTGACGAAGATATGGCCATTTATTTCAAGGTTGACCCTATTTAATGCTTTCCATATATTTTCTGTTAATCAAAGAATATCCCTTAATATCTTTCTTAGATGAGTCGGAAGTCAAATTATTTTAATGCAGTTTTGTTCCAACGATCGAGTGAATTCTTAAAACACCTTTATAATTGAAATGGGGCAATTTTTGACGAAGATATGGCCATTTATTTCAAGGTAGACCCTATTTAATGCTTTCCATATATTTTCTGTTAATCGAAGAATATCCCTTAATATCTTTTTTAGATGAGTCGGAAGTCGAATTATTTTAATGCAGTTTTGTTTCAAAGATTGAGTGAATTCTAAAAACACCTTTATAATTAAAATGGGGCAATTTTTGACGAAGATATGGCCATTTATTTCAAGGTAGAGCCTATTTAATGCTTTCCATATATTTTCTATTTGTCGAAGAACATCCCTCAATATCTTTCTTAGCTGAGTCGGAAGTCAAATTATTTTAATGCAGTTTTGTTCCAAAGATCGAGCGAATTCTAAAAACACCTTTATAATTGAAATGGGGCAATTTTTGACGAAGATATGGCCATTTATTTCAAGGTAGACCCTATTTAATGCTTTCCATATATTTTCTGGTAATCGAAGAATATCCCTTAATATCTTTCTTAGATGAATCGAAAGTCAAATTATTTTAATGCAGTTTTGTTTCAAAGATTGAGTGAATTCTAAAAACACCTTTATAATTGAAATGGGGCAATTTTTGACGAAGATATGGCCATTTATTTCAAGGTAGAGCCTATTTAATGCTTTCCATATATTTTCTATTTATCGAAGAATATCCCTTAATATCTTTCTAAGATGAGTCGAAAGTCAAATTATTTTAATGCAGTTTTGTTCCAAAGATCGAGTGAATTCTTAAAACACCTTTATAATTGAAATGGGGCAGTTTTTGACGAAGATATGGCCATTTATTTCAAGGTTGACCCTATTTAATGCTTTCCATATATTTTCTGTTAATCAAAGAATATCCCTTAATATCTTTCTTAGATGAGTCGGAAGTCAAATTATTTTAATGCAGTTTTGTTTCAAAGATTGAGTGAATTCTAAAAACACCTTTATAATTGAAATGGGGCAATTTTTGACGAAGATATGGCCATTTATTTCAAGGTAGACCCTATTTAATGCTTTCCATATATTTTCTGTTAATCGAAGAATATCCCTTAATATCTTTTTTAGATGAGTCGGAAGTCAAATTATTTTAATGCAGTTTTGTTTCAAAGATTGAGTGAATTCTAAAAACACCTTTATAATTGAAATGGGGCAATTTTTGACGAAGATATGGCCATTTATTTCAAGGTAGAGCCTATTTAATGCTTTCCATATATTTTCTATTTGTCGAAGAATATCCCTCAATATCTTTCTTAGCTGAGTCGGAAGTCAAATTATTTTAATGCAGTTTTGTTCCAAAGATCGAGTGAATTCTAAAAACACCTGTATAATTGAAATGGGGCAATTTTTGACGAAGATATGGCCATTTATTTCAAGGTAGACCCTATTTAATGCTTTCCATATATTTTCTGTTAATCGAAGAATATCCCTTAATATCTTTCTTAGATGAGTCGAAAGTCAAATTATTTTAATGCAGTTTTTGTTTCAAAGATTAAGTGAATTCTAAAAACACCTTTATAATTGAAATGGGGCAATTTTTGACGAAGATATGGCCATTTATTTCAAGGTAGAGCCTATTTAATGCTTTCCATATATTTTCTATTTATCGAAGAATATCCCTTATTATCTTTCTAAGATGAGTCGAAAGTCAAATTATTTTACTGCAGTTTTGTTCAAAAGATCGAGTGAATTCTTAAAACACCTGTATAATTGAAATGGGGCAGTTTTTGACGAAGATATGGCCATTTATTTCAAGGTTGACCCTATTTAATGTTTGGCTTATATTTTCTATTAATCGAAGAATATCCCTTAATATCTTTCTTAGATGAGTCGGAAGTCAAATTATTTTAATGCGGGTTTGTTTCAAAAATCGAGTGAATTCTAAAAACACCTTTATAATTGAAATGGGGCAATTGTTGACGAAGATATAGCCATTTATTTCAAGGTAGACCCTATTTAATGCTTTCAATATATTTTCTATTTATCGAAGAATATCCCTTAATACCTTTCTAAGATGAGTCGAAAGTCAAATTATTTTAATGCAGTTTTGTTTCAAAGTTCGAGTGAATTCTAAAAATACCTTTATAATTGAAATGGGGCAATTTTTGACGAAGATATGGCCATTTATTTCAAGGTAGACCCTATTTAATGCTTTCCATATATTTTCTGTTAATCAAGAATATCCCTTAATATCTTTCTTATATGAGTCGAAAGTCAAATTATTTTAATGCAGTTTTGTTCCAAAGATCAAGTGAATTTTAAAAACACCTTTATAATTGAAATGGACCAATTTTTGACGAAGATATGGCCATTTATTTCAAGGTAGACCCTATTTAATGCTTTCCATATATTTTCTGTTAATCAAAGAATATCCCTTAATATCTTTCTTAGATGAGTCGGAAGTCAAATTATTTTAATGCAGTTTTGTTTCAAAGATTGAGTGAATTCTAAAAACACCTTTATAATTGAAATGGGGCAATTTTTGACGAAGATATGGCCATTTATTTCAAGGTAGACCCTATTTAATGCTTTCCATATATTTTCTGTTAATCGAAGAATATCCCTTAATATCTTTTTTAGATGAGTCGGAAGTCGAATTATTTTAATGCAGTTTTGTTTCAAAGATTGAGTGAATTCTAAAAACACCTTTATAATTAAAATGGGGCAATTTTTGCCGAAGATATGGCCATTTATTTCAAGGTAGAGCCTATTTAATGCTTTCCATATATTTTCTATTTGTCGAAGAACATCCCTCAATATCTTTCTTAGCTGAGTCGGAAGTCAAATTATTTTAATGCAGTTTTGTTCCAAAGATCGAGCGAATTCTAAAAACACCTTTATAATTGAAATGGGGCAATTTTTGACGAAGATATGGCCATTTATTTCAAGGTAGACCCTATTTAATGCTTTCCATATATTTTCTGGTAATCGAAGAATATCCCTTAATATCTTTCTTAGATGAATCGAAAGTCAAATTATTTTAATGCAGTTTTGTTTCAAAGATTGAGTGAATTCTAAAAACACCTTTATAATTGAAATGGGGCAATTTTTGACGAAGATATGGCCATTTATTTCAAGGTAGACCCTATTTAATGTTTGGCTTATATTTTCTATTTATCGAAGAATATCCCTTAATACCTTTCTAAGATGAGTCGAAAGTCAAATTATTTTAATGCAGTTTTGTTCCAAAGATCGAGTGAATTCTTAAAACACCTTTATAATTGAAATGGGGCAGTTTTTGACGAAGATATGGCCATTTATTTCAAGGTTGACCCTATTTAATGTTTGGCTTATATTTTCTATTAATCGAAGAATATCCCTTAATATCTTTCTTAGATGAGTCGGAAGTCGAATTATTTTAATGCAGTTTTGTTCCAAAGATCGAGTGAATTCTAAAAACACCTTTATAATTGAAATGGGGCAATTTTTGACGAAGATATGGCCATTTAATTCAAGGTTGACCCTATTTAATGTTTGGCTTATATTTTCTATTAATCGAAGAATATCCCTTAATATCTTTCTTAGATGAGTCGGAAGTCAAATTATTTTAATGCGGTTTTGTTTCAAAAATCGAGTGAATTCTAAAAACACCTTTATAATTGAAATGGGGCAATTGTTGACGAAGATATAGCCATTTATTTCAAGGTTGACCCTATTTAATGCTTTCAATATATTTTCTATTTATCGAAGAATATCCCTTAATACCTTTCTAAGATGAGTCGAAAGTCAAATTATTTTAATGCAGTTTTGTTTCAAAGTTCGAGTGAATTCTAAAAACACCTTTATAATTGAAATGGGGCAATTTTTGACGAAGATATAGCCATTTATTTCAAGGTAGACCCTATTTAATACTTTTCAAATATTTTTTTTGTTAATCAAAGGATATCCCTTAATATCTTTCTTAGATGAGTCGGAAGTCAAATTATTTTAACGCAGTTTTATTCCAAAGATTGAGTGAATTCTAAAAACACCTTTATAATTGAAATGGAGCAATTTTTGACGAAGATATGGCCATTTATTTCAAGGTAGACCCTATTTAATGCTTTCAATATATTTTCTATTTATCGAAGAATATCCCTTAATACCTTTCTAAGATGAGTCGAAAGTCAAATTATTTTAATGCAGTTTTGTTTCAAAGTTCGAGTGAATTCTAAAAACACCTCTATAATTGAAATGGGGCAATTTTTGACGAAGATATGGCCATTTATTTCAAGGTAGACCCTATTTAATGCTTTCCATATATTTTCTATTTATCGAAGAATATCCCTTAATATCTTTCTTAGATGAGTCGGAAGTCAAATTATTTTAATGCAGTTTTGTTCCAAAGATCGAGTGAATTCTAAAAACACCTTTATAATTGAAATGGGGCAGTTTTTGACGAAGATATGGCCATTTATTTCAAGGTTGACCCTATTTAATGTTTGGCTTATATTTTCTATTAATCGAAGAATATCCCTTAATATCTTTCTTAGATGAGTCGAAAGTCAAATTATTTTAATGCAGTTTTGTTCCAAAGATCGAATGAATTCTAAAAACACCTTTATAATTGAAATGGGGCAATTTTTGACGAAGATATGGCCATTTATTTCAAGGTTGACCCTAATTAATGTTTGGCTTATATTTTCTATTAATCGAAGAATATCCCTTAATATCTTTCTTAGATGAGTCGGAAGTCAAATTATTTTAATGCAGTTTTGTTCCAAAGATCGAGTGAATTCTAAAAACACCTTTATAATTGAAATAGGGCAATTGTTGACGAAGATATGGCCATTTATTTCAAGGTGAACCCTATTTAATGCTTTCCATATATTTTCTGTTAATCGAAGAATATCCCTTAATATCTTTTTTAGATGAGTCGGAAGTCGAATTATTTTAATGCAGTTTTGTTTCAAAGATCGAGTGAATTCTAAAAACACCTTTATAATTGAAATGGGGCAAATTTTGACGAAGATATGGCCATTTATTTCAAGGTAGAGCCTATTTAATGCTTTCCATATATTTTCTATTTGTCGAAGAATATCCCTCAATATCTTTCTTAGCTGAGTCGGAAGTCAAATTATTTTAATGCAGTTTTGTTCCAAAGATCGAGCGAATTCTAAAAACACCTTTATAATTGAAATGGGGCAATTTTTGACGAAGATATGGCCATTTATTTCAAGGTAGACCCTATTTAATGCTTTCCATATATTTTCTGTTAATCGAAGAATATCCCTTAATATCTTTCTAAGATGAGTCGAAAGTCAAATTATTTTACTGCAGTTTTGTTCCAAAGATCGAGTGAATTCTTAAAACACCTTTATAATTGAAATGGGGCAGTTTTTGACGAAGATATGGCCATTTATTTCAAGGTTGACCCTATTTAATGTTTGGCTTATATTTTCTATTAATCGAAGAATATCCCTTAATATCTTTCTTAGATGAGTCGGAAGTCGAATTATTTTAATGCAGTTTTATTCCAAAGATCGAGTGAATTCTAAAAACACCTTTATAATTGAAATGGGGCAATTTTTGACGAAGATATGGCCATTTATTTCAATGTTGACCCTATTTAATGTTTGGCTTATATTTTCTATTAATCGAAGAATATCCCTTAATATCTTTCTTAGATGAGTCGGAAGTCAAATTATTTTAATGCAGTTTTGTTTCAAAGATCGAGTGAATTCTAAAAACACCTTTATAATTGAAATGGGGCAACTGTTGACGAAGATATAGCCATTTATTTCAAGGTAGACCCTATTTAATGCTTTCAATATATTTTCTATTTATCGAAGAATATCCCTTAATACCTTTCTAAGATGAGTCGAAAGTCAAATTATTTTAATGCAGTTTTGTTTCAAAGTTCGAGTGAATTCTAAAAACACCTTTATAATTGAAATAGGGCAATTTTTGACGAAGATATAGCCATTTATTTCAAGGTAGACCCTATTTAATACTTTCCAAATATTTTCTGTTAATCAAAGAATATCCCTTAATATCTTTCTTAGATGAGTCGGAAGTCAAATTATTTTAATGCAGTTTTATTCCAAAGATTGAGTGAATTCTAAAAACACCTTTATAATTGAAATGGAGCAATTTTTGACGAAGATATGGCCATTTATTTCAAGGTAGACCCTATTTAATGCTTTCAATATATTTTCTATTTATCGAAGAATATCCCTTAATACCTTTCTAAGATGAGTCGAAAGTCAAATTATTTTAATGCAGTTTTGTTTCAAAGATCGAGTGAATTCTAAAAACACCTTTATAATTGAAATGGGACAATTTTTGACGAAGATATGGCCATTTATTTCAAGGTTGACCCTGATTAATGTTTGGCATATATTTTCTATTAATCGAAGAATATCCCTTAATATCTTCTTAGATAAGTCGGAAGTCAAATTATTTTAATGCAGTTTTGTTCCAAAGATCAAGTGAATTCTAAAAACACCTTTATAATTGAAATGGGGCAATTGTTGACGAAGATATGGCCATTTATTTCAAGGTAGACCCTATTTAATGCTTTCCATATATTTTCTATTTATCGAAGAATATCCCTTAATATCTTTCTTAGATGAGTCGGAAGTCAAATTATTTTAATGCAGTTTTGTTTCAAAGATTGAGTGAATTTTAAAAACACCTTTATAATTGAAATGGGGCAATTTTTGACGAAGATATGGCCATTTATTTCAAGGTAGACCCTATTTAATGCTTTCAATATATTTTCTGTTAATCGAAGAATATCCCTTAATATCTTTTTTAGATGAGTCGGAAGTCAAACTATTTTAATGCAGTTTTGTTTCAAAGATCGAGTGAATTTTAAAAACACCTTTATAATTGAAATGGGGCAATTTTTGACGAAGATATGGCCATTTATTTCAAGGTAGAGCCTATTTAATGCTTTCCATATATTTTCTATTTGTCGAAGAATATCCCTTAATATCTTTCTTAGATGAGTCGGAAGTCAAATTATTTTAATGCAGTTTTGTTTCAAAGATCGAGTGAATTCTAAAAACACCTTTATAATTGAAATTGGGCAATTTTAGATGAAGATATGGCCATTTATTTCAAGGTAGACCCTATTTAATGCTTTCCATATATTTTCTGTTAATCAAGAATATCCCTTAATATCTTTCTTATATGAGTCGAAAACCAAATTATTTTAACGCAGTTTTGTTCCAAAGATCAAGTGAATTCTAAAAACACCTTTATAATTGAAATGGAGCAATTTTTGACGAAGATATATCCATTTATTTCAAGGTAAACCCTATTTAATGCTTTCCATATATTTTCTATTTATCGAAGAATATCCCTTAATATCTTTCTTAGATGAGTCGGAAGTCAAATTATTTTAATGCAGTTTTGTTCCAAAGATCGAGTGAATTCTAAAAACACCTCTATAATTGAAATAGGGCAGTTTTTGACGAAGATATGGCCATTTATTTCAAGGTTGACCCTATTTAATGTTTGGCTTATATTTTCTATTAATCGAAGAATATCCCTTAATATCTTTCTTAGATGAGTCGGAAGTCGAAATATTTTAATGCAGTTTTGTTCCAAAGATCGAGTGAATTCTAAAAACACCTTTATAATTGAAATGGGGCAATTTTTGACGAAGATATGGCCATTTATTTCAAGGTAGAGCCTATTTAATGCTTTCCATATATTTTCTATTTATCGAAGAATATCCCTTAATATCTTTCTTAGATGAGTCGAAAGTCAAATTATTTTACTGCAGTTTTGTTCCAAAGGTCGAGTGAATTCTAAAAACACCTTTATAATTGAAATGGGGGCAATTTTTGACGAAGATATGGCCATTTATTTCAAGGTTGACCCTATTTAATGTTTGCCTTATATTTTCTATTAATCGAAGAATATCCCTTAATATCTTTCTTAGATGAGTCAGAAGTCAAATTATTTTAATGCAGTTTTGTTCCAAAGATCGAGTGAATTCTAAAAACACCTTTATAATTGAAATGGGGCAATTTTTGACGAAGATATGGCCATTTATTTCAAGGTTGACCCTATTTAATGTTTGGCTTATATTTTCTAATAATCGAAGAATATCCCTTAATATCTTTCTTAGATGAGTCGGAAGTCAAATTATTTTAATGCAGTTTTGTTCCAAAGATCGAGTGAATTCTAAAAACACCTTTATAATTGAAATGGGGCAATTTTTGACGAAGATATGGCCATTTATTTCAAGGTAGACCCTATTTAATACTTTCCATATATTTTCTGTTAATCGAAGAATATCCCTTAATATCTTTTTTAGATGAGTCGGAAGTCAAACTATTTCAATGCAGTTTTGTTTCAAAGATCGAGTGAATTCTAAAAACACCTTTATCATTGAAATGGGGCAATTTTTGACGAAGATATGGCCATTTATTTCAAGGTAGACCCTATTTAATACTTTCCATATATTTTCTGGTAATCAAAGAATATCCCTTAATATCTTTTTTAGATGAGTCGGAAGTCAAACTATTTTAATGCAGTTTTGTTTCAAAGATCGAGTGAATTCTAAAAACACCTTTATAATTGAAATGGGGCAAATTTTGACGAAGATATGGCCATTTATTTCAAGGTAGAGCCTATTTAATGCTTTCCATAGATTTTCTATTTGTCGAAGAATATCCCTCAATATCTTTCTTAGCTGAGTCGGAAGTCAAATTATTTTAATGCAGTTTTGTTTCAAAGATCGAGCGAACTCTAAAAATACCTTTATAATTGAAATGGGGCAAATTTTGACGAAGATATGGCCATTTATTTCAAGGTAGAGCCTATTTAATGCTTTCCATATATTTTCTATTTGTCGAAGAATATCCCTCAATATCTTTCTTAGCTGAGTCGGAAGTCAAATTATTTTAATGCAGTTTTGTTTCAAAGATCGAGCGAACTCTAAAAATACCTTTATAATTGAAATGGGGCAATTTTTGACGAAGATATGGCCATTTATTTCAAGGTAGACCCTATTTAATGCTTTCCATATATTTTCTGTTAATCAAGAATATCCCTTAATATCTTTCTTATATGAGTCGAAAGTCAAATTATTTTAATGCAGTTTTGTTCCAAAGATCAAGTGAATTTTAAAAACACCTTTATAATTGAAATGGATCAATTTTTGACGAAGATATGGCCATTTATTTCAAGGTAGAGCCTATTTAATGCTTTCCATATATTTTCTATTTATCGAAGAATATCCCTTAATATCTTTCTTAGATGAGTCGGAAGTCAAATTATTTTAATGCAGTTTTGTTCCAAAGATCAAGCGAATTCTAAAAACACCTTTATAATTGAAATTGGGCAATTTTAGATAAAGATATGGCCATTTATTTCAAGGTAGACCCTATTTAATGCTTTCCATATATTTTCTGTTAATCAAGAATATCCCTTAATATCTTTCTTATATGAGTCGAAAACCAAATTATTTTAACGCAGTTTTGTTCCAAAGATCAAGTGAATTCTAAAAACACCTTTATAATTGAAATGGAGCAATTTTTGACGAAGATATATCCATTTATTTCAAGGTAAACCCTATTTAATGCTTTCCATATATTTTCTATTTATCGAAGAATATCCCTTAATATCTTTCTTATATGAGTCGAAAGTCAAATTATTTTAATGCAGTTTTGTTCCAAAGATCAAGTGAATTCTAAAAACACCTTTATAATTGAAATGGAGCAATTTTTGACGAAGATATGGCCATTTATTTCAAAGGTAGACCCTATTTAATGCTTTCTATATATTTTCTATTTTATCGAAGAATATCCCATAATATCTTTCTTAGATGAGTCGGGAAGTCAATTATTTTAATGCACTTTTGTTTTCAAAGATTGAGTGAATTCTAACACACACCTTTTATAATTTGAAAATGGGGCAATTTTTGACGAAGATATGGCCATTTATTTCAAGGTTGACCCTATTTAATACTTTCCATATATTTTCTATTTGTCGAAGAATATCCCTCAATATCTTTCTTAGCTGAGTCGGAAGTCAAATTATTTTAATGCAGTTTTGTTTCAAAGATCGAGCGAACTCTAAAAATACCTTTATAATTGAAATGGGGCAATTTTTGACGAAGATATGGCCATTTATTTCAAGGTAGACCCTATTTAATACTTTCCATATATTTTCTGGTAATCAAAGAATATCCCTTAATATCTTTTTTAGATGAGTCGGAAGTCAAACTATTTTAATGCAGTTTTGTTTCAAAGATGGAGAGAATAATAAAAACACCTTTATAATTGAAATGGGGCAAATTTTGACGAAGATATGGCCATTTATTTCAAGGTAGAGCCTATTTAATGCTTTCCATAGATTTTCTATTTGTCGAAGAATATCCCTCAATATCTTTCTTAGCTGAGTCGGAAGTCAAATTATTTTAATGCAGTTTTGTTTCAAAGATCGAGCGAACTCTAAAAATACCTTTATAATTGAAATGGGGCAAATTTTGACGAAGATATGGCCATTTATTTCAAGGTAGAGCCTATTTAATGCTTTCCATATATTTTCTATTTGTCGAAGAATATCCCTCAATATCTTTCTTAGCTGAGTCGGAAGTCAAATTATTTTAATGCAGTTTTGTTTCAAAGATCGAGCGAACTCTAAAAATACCTTTATAATTGAAATGGGGCAATTTTTGACGAAGATATGGCCATTTATTTCAAGGTAGACCCTATTTAATGCTTTCCATATATTTTCTGTTAATCAAGAATATCCCTTAATATCTTTCTTATATGAGTCGGAAGTCAAATTATTTTAATGCAGTTTTGTTCCAAAGATCAAGTGAATTTTAAAAACACCTTTATAATTGAAATGGGGCAATTTTTGACGAAGATATGGCCATTTATTTCAAGGTAGACCCTATTTAATGCTTTCCATATATTTTCTATTTATCGAAGAATATCCCTTAATATCTTTCTTAGATGAGTCGGAAGTCAAATTATTTTAATGCAGTTTTTTCCAAAGATCAAGCGAATTCTAAAAACACCTTTATAATTGAAATTGGGCAATTTTAGATAAAGATATGGCCATTTATTTCAAGGTAGACCCAATTTAATGCTTTCCATATATTTTCTGTTAATCAAGAATATCCCTTAATATCTTTCTTATATGAGTCGAAAACCAAATTATTTTAACGCAGTTTTGTTCCAAAGATCAAGTGAATTCTAAAAACACCTTTATAATTGAAATGGAGCAATTTTTGACGAAGATATATCCATTTATTTCAAGGTAAACCCTATTTAATGCTTTCCATATATTTTCTATTTATCGAAGAATATCCCTTAATATCTTTCTTAGATGAGTCGGAAGTCAAATTATTTTAATGCAGTTTTGTTTCAAAGATTGAGTGAATTCTAAAAACACCTTTATAATTGAAATGGGGCAATTTTTGACGAAGATATGGCCATTTATTTCAAGGTAGACCCTATTTAATGCTTTCCATATATTTTCTGTTAATCGAAGAATATCCCTTAATATCTTTCTTAGATGAGTCGGAAGTCAAATTATTTTAATGCAGTTTTGTTTCAAAGATCGAGTGAATTTTAAAAACACCTTTATAATTGAAATGGGGCAATTTTTGACGAAGATATGGCCATTTATTTCAAGGTTGACCCTATTTAATGTTTGGCTTATATTTTCTATTTGTCGAAGAATATCCCTTAATATCTTTCTTAGATGAGTCGGAAGTCAAATTATTTTAATGCAGTTTTGTTCCAAAGATCGAGTGAATTCTTAAAACACCTGTATAATTGAAATGGGGCAGTTTTTGACGAAGATATGGCCATTTATTTCAAGGTTGACCCTATTTAATGTTTGGCTTATATTTTCAATTAATCGAAGAATATCCCTTAATATCTTTCTTAGATGAGTCGGAAGTCGAATTATTTTAATGCAGTTTTGTTCCAAAGATTGAGTGAATTCTAAAAACACCTTTATAATTGAAATGGGGCAATCTTTGACGAAGATATGGCCATTTATTTCAAGGTTGACCCTATTAATATCTTTCTTAGATGAGTCGGAAGTTAAATTATTTTAATGCAGTTTTGTTCCAAAGATCAAGTGAATTCTAAAAACACCTTTATAATTGAAATGGGGCAATTTTTGACGGAGATATGGCCATTTATTTCAAGGTAGACCCTATTTAATACTTTCCATATATTTTCTGATTATCAAAGAATATCCCTTAATATCTTTCTTAGATGAGTCGGAAGTCAAATTATTTTAATGCAGTTTTGTTCCAAAGATCAAGCGAATTCTAAAAACACCTTTATAATTGAAATTGGGCAATTTTAGATAAAGATATGGCCATTTATTTCAAGGTAGACCCTATTTAATGATTTCCATATATTTTCTATTTATCGAAGAATATCCCTTAATATCTTTCTTAGCTGAGTCGGAAGTCAAATTATTTTAATGCAGTTTTGTTTCAAAGATCGAGCGAACTCTAAAAATACCTTTATAATTGAAATGGGGCAATTTTTGACGAAGATATGGCCATTTATTTCAAGGTAGACCCTATTTAATGCTTTCCATATATTTTCTGTTAATCAAGAATATCCCTTAATATCTTTCTTATATGAGTCGAAAGTCAAATTATTTTAATGCAGTTTTGTTCCAAAGATCAAGTGAATTTTAAAAACACCTTTATAATTGAAATGGGGCAATTTTTGACGAAGATATGGCCATTTATTTCAAGGTAGACCCTATTTAATGCTTTCCATATATTTTCTATTTATCGAAGAATATCCCTTAATATCTTTCTTAGATGAGTCGGAAGTCAAATTATTTTAATGCAGTTTTTTCCAAAGATCAAGCGAATTCTAAAAACACCTTTATAATTGAAATTGGGCAATTTTAGATAAAGATATGGCCATTTATTTCAAGGTAGACCCTATTTAATGCTTTCCATATATTTTCTGTTAATCAAGAATATCCCTTAATATCTTTCTTATATGAGTCGAAAACCAAATTATTTTAACGCAGTTTTGTTCCAAAGATCAAGTGAATTCTAAAAACACCTTTATAATTGAAATGGAGCAATTTTTGACGAAGATATATCCATTTATTTCAAGGTAAACCCTATTTAATGCTTTCCATATATTTTCTATTTATCGAAGAATATCCCTTAATATCTTTCTTAGATGAGTCGGAAGTCAAATTATTTTAATGCAGTTTTGTTTCAAAGATTGAGTGAATTCTAAAAACACCTTTATAATTGAAATGGGGCAATTTTTGACGAAGATATGGCCATTTATTTCAAGGTAGACCCTATTTAATGCTTTCCATATATTTTCTGTTAATCGAAGAATATCCCTTAATATCTTTTTTAGATGAGTCGGAAGTCGAATTATTTTAATGCAGTTTTGTTTCAAAGATCGAGTGAATTTTAAAAACACCTTTATAATTGAAATGGGGCAATTTTTGACGAAGATATGGCCATTTATTTCAAGGTAGAGCCTATTTAATGCTTTCCATATATTTTCTATTTGTCGAAGAATATCCCTCAATATCTTTCTTAGCTGAGTCGGAAGTCAAATTATTTTAATGCAGTTTTGTTCCAAAGATCGAGTGAATTCTTAAAACACCTGTATAATTGAAATGGGGCAGTTTTTGACGAAGATATGGCCATTTATTTCAAGGTTGACCCTATTTAATGTTTGGCTTATATTTTCAATTAATCGAAGAATATCCCTTAATATCTTTCTTAGATGAGTCGGAAGTCGAATTATTGTAATGCAGTTTTGTTCCAAAGATCGAGTGAATTCTAAAAACACCTTTATAATTGAAATGGGGCAATCTTTGACGAAGATATGGCCATTTATTTCAAGGTTGACCCTATTAATATCTTTCTTAGATGAGTCGGAAGTTAAATTATTTTAATGCAGTTTTGTTCCAAAGATCGAGTGAATTCTAAAAACACCTTTATAATTGAAATGGGGCAATTTTTGACGAAGATATGGCCATTTATTTCAAGGTAGACCCTATTTAATACTTTCCATATATTTTCTGTTAATCGAAGAATATCCCTTAATATCTTTTTTAGATGAGTCGGAAGTCAAATTATTTTAATGCAGTTTTGTTCCAAAGATCGAGTGAATTCTAAAAACACCTTTATCATTGAAATGGGGCAATTTTTGACGAAGATATGGCCATTTATTTCAAGGTAGACCCTATTTAATACTTTCCATATATTTTCTGGTAATCAAAGAATATCCCTTAATATCTTTTTAGATGAGTCGGAAGTCAAACTATTTTAATGCAGTTTTGTTTCAAAGATCGAGTGAATTCTAAAAACACCTTTATAATTGTAATGGGGCAATTTTTGACGAAGATATGGCCATTTATTTCAAGGTAGACCCTATTTAATGCTTTCCATATATTTTCTATTATCGAAGAATATCCCTTAATATCTTTCTTAGATGAGTCGGAAGTCAAATTATTTTAATGCAGTTTTGTTTCAAAGATCAAGCGAATTTTAAAAACACCTTTATAATTGAAATTGGGCAATTTTAGATGAAGATATGGCCATTTATTTCAAGGTAGACCCTATTTAATGCTTTCCATATATTTTCTGTTAATCAAGAATATCCCTTAATATCTTTCTTATATGAGTCGAAAACCAAATTATTTTAACGCAGTTTTGTTCCAAAGATCAAGTGAATTCTAAAAACACCTTTATAATTGAAATGGAGCAATTTTTGACGAAGATATATCCATTTATTTCAAGGTAAACCCTATTTAATGCTCTCCATATATTTTCTATTTATCGAAGAATATCCCTTAATATCTTTCTTAGATGAGTCGGAAGTCAAATTATTTTAATGCAGTTTTGTTTCAAAGATCGAGTGAATTCTAAAAACACCTTTATAATTGAAATGGGGCAATCTTTGACGAAGATATGGCCATTTATTTCAAGGTTGACCCTATTAATATCTTTCTTAGATGAGTCGGAAGTCAAATTATTTTAATGCAGTTTTGTTCCAAAGATCGAGTGAATTCTAAAAACACCTTTATAATTGAAATTGGGCAATTTTAGATGAAGATATGGCCATTTATTTCAAGGTAGACCCTATTTAATGCTTTCCATATATTTTCTGTTAATCAAGAATATCCCTTAATATCTTTCTTATATGAGTCGAAAACCAAATTATTTTAACGCAGTTTTGTTCCAAAGATCAAGTGAATTCTAAAAACACCTTTATAATTGAAATGGGGCAATTTTTGACGAAGATATGGCCATTTATTTCAAGGTAGAGCCTATTTAATGCTTTCCATATATTTTCTATTTATCGAAGAATATCCCTTAATATCTTTTTTAGATGAGTCGGAAGTCGAATTATTTTAATGCAGTTTTGTTTCAAAGATCGAGTGAATTCTAAAAACACCTTTATAATTGAAATGGGGCAACTTTTGACGAAGATATGGCCATTTATTTCAAGGTAGAGCCTATTTAATGCTTTCCATATATTTTCTATTTGTCGAAGAATATCCCTCAATATCTTTCTTAGCTGAGTCGGAAGTCAAATTATTTTAATGCAGTTTTGTTCCAAAGATCGAGTGAATTCTTAAAAAACACCTAGATAATTGAAATGGGGCAGTTTTTGACGAAGATATGGCCATTTATTTCAAGGTTGACCCTATTTAATGTTTGGCTTATATTTTCAATTAATCGAAGAATATCCCTTAATATCTTTCTTAGATGAGTCGGAAGTCGAATTATTTTAATGCAGTTTTGTTCCAAAGATCGAGTGAATTCTAAAAACACCTTTATAATTGAAATGGGGCAATCTTTGACGAAGATATGGCCATTTATTTCAAGGTTGACCCTATTTAATGTTTGCCTTATATTTTCTATTAATCGAAGAATATCCCTTAATATCTTTCTTAGATGAGTCGGAAGTCAAATTATTTTAATGCAGTTTTGTTCCAAAGATCGAGTGAATTCTTAAAACACCTTTATAATTGAAATGGGGCAGTTTTTGACGAAGATATGGCCATTTATTTCAAGGTTGACCCTATTTAATGTTTGGCTTATATTTTCTATTAATCGAAGAATATCCCTTAATATCTTTCTTAGATGAGTCGGAAGTCGAAATATTTTAATGCAGTTTTGTTCCAAAGATCGAGTGAATTCTAAAAACACCTTTATAATTGAAATGGGGCAATTTTTGACGAAGATATGGCCATTTATTTCAAGGTAGAGCCTATTTAATGCTTTCCATATATTTTCTATTAATCGAAGAATATCCCTTAATATCTTTCTTAGATGAGTCAAAAGTCAAATTATTTTACTGCAGTTTTGTTCCAAAGATCGAGTGAATTCTAAAAACACCTTTATAATTGAAATGGGGGCAATTTTTGACGAAGATATGGCCATTTATTTCAAGGTTGACCCTATTTAATGTTTGCCTTATATTTTCTATTAATCGAAGAATATCCCTTAATATCTTTCTTAGATGAGTCAGAAGTCAAATTATTTTAATGCAGTTTTGTTCCAAAGATCGAGTGAATTCTAAAAACACCTTTATAATTGAAATGGGGCAATTTTTGACGAAGATATGGCCATTTATTTCAAGGTTGACCCTATTTAATGTTTGGCTTATATTTTCTATTAATCGAAGAATATCCCTTAATATCTTTCTTAGATGAGTCGGAAGTCAAATTATTTTAATGCAGTTTTGTTTCAAAGATCGAGTGAATTCTAAAAACACCTTTATAATTGAAATGGGGCAATTTTTGACGAAGATATGGCCATTTATTTCAAGGTAGACCCTATTTAATACTTTCCATATATTTTCTGTTAATCGAAGAATATCCCTTAATATCTTTTTTAGATGAGTCGGAAGTCAAACTATTTCAATGCAGTTTTGTTTCAAAGATCGAGTGAATTCTAAAAACACCTTTATCATTGAAATGGGGCAATTTTTGACGAAGATATGGCCATTTATTTCAAGGTAGACCCTATTTAATACTTTCCATATATTTTCTGGTAATCAAAGAATATCCCTTAATATCTTTTTTAGATGAGTCGGAAGTCAAATTATTTTAATGCAGTTTTGTTTCAAAGATCGAGTGAATTCTAAAAACACCTTTATAATTGAAATGGGGCAAATTTTGACGAAGATATGGCCATTTATTTCAAGGTAGAGCCTATTTAATGCTTTCCATATATTTTCTATTTGTCGAAGAATATCCCTCAATATCTTTCTTAGCTGAGTCGGAAGTCAAATTATTTTAATGCAGTTTTGTTTCAAAGATCGAGCGAACTCTAAAAGTACCTTCATAATTGAAATGGGGCAATTTTTGACGAAGATATGGCCATTTATTTCAAGGTAGACCCTATTTAATGCTTTCCATATATTTTCTGTTAATCAAGAATATCCCTTAATATCTTTCTTATATGAGTCGAAAGTCAAATTATTTTAATGCAGTTTTGTTCCAAAGATCAAGTGAATTTTAAAAACACCTTTATAATTGAAATGGGGCAATTTTTGACGAAGATATGGCCATTTATTTCAAGGTAGACCCTATTTAATGCTTTCCATATATTTTCTGTTAATCAAAGAATATCCCTTAATATCTTTCTTAGATGAGTCGGAAGTCAAATTATTTTAATGCAGTTTTGTTTCAAAGATCGAGTGAATTCTAAAAACACCTTTATAATTGAAATGGGGCAATTTTTGACGAAGATATGGCCATTTATTTCAAGGTAGAGCCTATTTAATGCTTTCCATATATTTTCTATTTGTCAAAGAATATCCCTCAATATCTTTCTTAGCTGAGTCGGAAGTCAAATTATTTTAATGCAGTTTTGTTCCAAAGATCGAGCGAATTCTAAAAACACCTTTATAATTGAAATGGGGCAATTTTTGACGAAGATATGGCCATTTATTTCAAGGTAGACCCTATTTAATGCTTTCCATATATTTTCTGTTAATCGAAGAATATCCCTTAATATCTTTCTTAGATGAGTCGAAAGTCAACGTATTTTAATGCAGTTTTGTTTCAAAGATCGAGTGAATTCTAAAAACACCTTTATAATTGAAATGGGGCAATTTTTGACGAAGATATGGCCATTTATTTCAAGGTAGAGCCTATTTAATTCTTTCCATATATTTTCTATTTATCGAAGAATATCCCTTAATATCTTTCTAAGATGAGTCGCAAGTTAAATTATTTTACTGCAGTTTTGTTCCAAAGATCAAGTGAATTTTAAAAACACCCTTATAATTGAAATGGGGCATTTTTTGACGAAGATATGGCCATTTATTTCAAGGTAGACCCTATTTAATGCTTTCCATATATTTTCTGTTAATCAAAGAATATCCCTTAATATCTTTCTTAGATGAGTCGGAAGTCAAATTATTTTAATGCAGTTTTGTTCCAAAGATCAAGCGAATTCTAAAAACACCTTTATAATTGAAATTGGGCAATTTTAGACGAAGATATGGCCATTTATTTTAAGGTAGACCCTATTTAATGCTTTCCATATATTTTCTGTTAATCAAGAATATCCCTTAATATCTTTCTTATATGAGTCGAAAACCAAATTATTTTAACGCAGTTTTGTTCCAAAGATCAAGTGAATTCTAAAAACACCTTTATAATTAAAATGGAGCAATTTTTGACGAAGATATATCCATTTATTTCAAGGTAAACCCTATTTAATGCTTTCCATATATTTTCTATTTATCGAAGAATATCCCTTAATATCTTTCTTAGATGAGTCGGAAGTGAAATTATTTTAATGCAGTTTTGTTTCAAAGATCAAGTGAATTCTAAAAACACCTTTATAATTGAAGTGGGGCAATTTTTGACGAAGATATGGCCATTTATTTCAAGGTAGACCCTATTTAATACTTTCCATATATTTTCTGTTAATCGAAGAATATCCCTTAATATCTTTTTTAGATGAGTCGGAAGTCGAATTATTTTAATGCAGTTTTGTTCCAAAGATCGAGTGAATTTTAAAAACACCTTTATAATTAAAATGGGGCAATTTTTGACGAAGATATGGCCATTTATTTCAAGGTAGAGCCTATTTAATGCTTTCCATATATTTTCTATTTGTCGAAGAATATCCCTCAATATCTTTCTTAGCTGAGTCGGAAGTCAAATTATTTTAATGCAGTTTTGTTCCAAAGATCGAGTGAATTCTTAAAACACCTGTATAATTGAAATGGGCAGTTTTTGACGAAGATATAGCCATTTATTTCAAGGTTGACCCTATTTAATGTTTGGCTTATATTTTCAATTAATCGAAGAATATCCCTTAATATCTTTCTTAGATGAGTCGGAAGTCGAATTATTTTAATGCAGTTTTGTTCCAAAGATCGAGTGAATTCTAAAAACACCTTTATAATTGAAATGGGGCAATCTTTGACGAAGATATGGCCATTTATTTCAAGGTTGACCCTATTTAATGTTTGGCTTATATTTTCTATTAATCGAAGAATATCCCTTAATATCTTTCTTAGATGAGTCGGAAGTGAAATTATTTTAATGCAGTTTTGTTCCAAAGATCGAGTGAATTCTAAAAACACCTTTATAATTGAAATGAGGCAATCTTTGACGAAGATATGGCCATTTATTTCAAGGTTGACCCTATTTAATGTTTGGCTTATATTTTCTATTAATCGAAGAATATCCCTTAATATCTTTCTTAGATGAGTCGGAAGTCAAACTATTTTAATGCAGTTTTGTTTCAAAGATTGAGTGAATTCTAAAAACACCTTTATAATTGAAATGGGGCAATTTTTGACGAAGATATGGCCATTTATTTCAAGGTTGACCCTATTTAATGTTTGGCTTATATTTTCTATTAATCGAAGAATATCCCTTAATATCTTTCTTAGATGAGTCGAAAGTCGAATTATTTTAATGCAGTTTTGTTCCAAAGATCGAGTGAATTCTAAAAACACCTTTATAATTGAAATGGGGCAATTTTTGACGAAGATATGGCAATTTATTTCAAGGTTGACCCTATTTAATGTTTGGCTTATATTTTCTATTAATCGAAGAATATCCCTTAATATCTTTCTTAGATGAGCCGGAAGTCAAATTATTTTAATGCAGTTTTGTTCCAAAGATCGAGTGAATTCTAAAAACACCTTTATAATTGAAATGGTGCAATTTTTGACGAAGATATGGCCATTTATTTCAAGGTTGACCCTATTTAATGTTTGCCTTATATTTTCTATTAATCGAAGAATATCCCTTAATATCTTTCTTAGATGAGTCGGAAGTCGAATTATTTTAATGCAGTTTTGTTTCAAAGATCGAGTGTATTCTAAAAACACCTTTATAATTGAAATGGGGCAATTTTTGACGAAGATATGGCCATTTATTTCAAGGTTGACCCTATTTAATGTTTGGCTTATATTTTCTATTAATCGAAGAATATCCCTTAATATCTTTCTTAGATGAGTCGGAAGTCAAATTATTTTAATGCAGTTTTGTTCCAAAGATCGAGTGAATTCTAAAAACACCTTTATAATTGAAATGGGGCAATTTTTGACGAAGATATGGCCATTTATTTCAAGGTAGACCCTATTTAATACTTTCCATATATTTTCTTGTAATCGAAGAATATCCCTTAATATCTTTTTTAGATGAGTCGGAAGTCAAACTATTTCAATGCAGTTTTGTTTCAAAGATCGAGTGAATTCTAAAAACACCTTTATCATTGAAATGGGGCAATTTTCGACGAAGATATGGCCATTTATTTCAAGGTAGACCCTATTTAATACTTTCCATATATTTTCTGGTAATCAAAGAATATCCCTTAATATCTTTTTTAGATGAGTCGGAAGTCAAACTATTTTAATGCAGTTTTGTTTCAAAGATCGAGTGAATTCTAAAAACACCTTTATAATTGAAATGGGGCAAATTTTGACGAAGATATGGCCATTTATTTCAAGGTAGAGCCTATTTAATGCTTTCCATATATTTTCTATTTGTCGAAGAATATCCCTCAATATCTTTCTTAGCTGAGTCGGAAGTCAAA
Organism: Drosophila grimshawi; assembly: GCF_018153295.1. NCBI lineage: Eukaryota > Metazoa > Arthropoda > Insecta > Diptera > Drosophilidae > Drosophila > Drosophila grimshawi. Next base: position 24,675 of record NW_025063099.1, read on the forward strand.
TAATTTTAATGCAGTTTTGTTCCACAGATCAAGCGAATTTTAAAAACACCTTTATAATTGAAATGGGGCAATTTTTGACGAAGATATGGCCATTTATTTCAAGGTAGACCCTATTTAATGCTTTCCATATATTTTCTGTTAATCAAAGAATATCCCTTAATATCTTTCTTAGATGAGTCGGAAGTCAAATTATTTTAATGCAGTTTTGTTTCAAAGATTGAGTGAATTCTAAAAACACCTTTATAATTGAAATGGGGCAATTTTTGACGAAGATATGGCCATTTATTTCAAGGTAGACCCTATTTAATGCTTTCCATATATTTTCTGTTAATCGAAGAATATCCCTTAATATCTTTTTTAGATGAGTCGGAAGTCAAATTATTTTAATGCAGTTTTGTTTCAAAGATCGAGTGAATTCTAAAAACACCTTTATAATTGAAATGGGGCAATTTTTGACGAAGATATGGCCATTTATTTCAAGGTAGAGCCTATTTAATGCTTTCCATATATTTTCTATTTGTCGAAGAATATCCCTCAATATCTTTCTTAGCTGAGTCGGAAGTCAAATTATTTTAATGCAGTTTTGTTCCAAAGATCGAGCGAATTCTAAAAACACCTTTATAATTGAAATGGGGCAATTTTTGACGAAGATATGGCCATTTATTTCAAGGTAGACCCTATTTAATGCTTTCCATATATTTTCTGTTAATCGAAAAATATCCCTTAATATCTTTCTTAGATGAGTCGAAAGTCAAATTATTTTAATGCAGTTTTGTTTCAAAGATCGAGTGAATTTTAAAAACACCTTTATAATTGAAATGGGGCAATTTTTGACGAAGATATGGCCATTTATTTCAAGGTAGAGCCTATTTAATGCTTTCCATATATTTTCTATTTGTCGAAGAATATCCCTCAATATCTTTCTTAGCTGAGTCGGAAGTCAAATTATTTTAATGCAGTTTTGTTTCAAAGATCGAGCGAATTCTAAAAACACCTTTATAATTGAAATGGGGCAATTTTTGACGAAGATATGGCCATTTATTTCAAGGTAGACCCTATTTAATGCTTTCCATATATTTTCTGTTAATCGAAAAATATCCCTTAATATCTTTCTTAGATGAGTCGAAAGTCAAATTATTTTAATGCAGTTTTGTTTCAAAGATCGAGTGAATTCTAAAAACACCTTTATAATTGAAATGGGGCAATTTTTGACGAAGATATGGCCATTTATTTCAAGGTAGAGCCTATTTAATGCTTTCCATATATTTTCTATTTATCGAAGAATATCCCTTAATATCTTTCTAAGATGAGTCGAAAGTCAAATTATTTTACTGCAGTTTTGTTCCAAAGATCGAATGAATTCTTAAAACACCTGTATAATTGAAATGGGGCAGTTTTTGACGAAGATATGGCCATTTATTTCAAGGTTGACCCTATTTAATGTTTGGCTTATATTTTCAATTAATCGAAGAATATCCCTTAATATCTTTCTTAGATGAGTCGGAAGTCGAATTATTTTAATGCAGTTTTGTTCCAAAGATCGAGTGAATTCTAAAAACACCTTTATAATTGAAATGGGGCAATCTTTGACGAAGATATGGCCATTTATTTCAAGGTTGACCCTATTTAATGTTTGGCTTATATTTTCTATTAATCGAAGAATATCCCTTAATATCTTTCTTAGATGAGTCGGAAGTCAAATTATTTTAATGCAGTTTTGTTCCAAAGATCGAGTGAATTCTAAAAACACCTTTATAATTGAAATGGGGCAATTTTTGACGAAGATATGGCCATTTATTTCAAGGTAGAGCCTATTTAATGCTTTCCATATATTTTCTATTTATCGAAGAATATCCCTTAATATCTTTCTTAGATGAGTCGAAAGTCAAATTATTTTACTGCAGTTTTGTTCCAAAGATCGAGTGAATTCTAAAAACACCTTTATAATTGAAATGGGGGCAATTTTTGACGAAGATATGGCCATTTATTTCAAGGTTGACCCTATTTAATGTTTGCCTTATATTTTCTATTAATCGAAGAATATCCCTTAATATCTTTCTTAGATGAGTCGAAAGTCAAATTATTTTAATGCAGTTTTGTTTCAAAGATCGAGTGAATTCTAAAAACACCTTTATAATTTAAATGGGGCAATTTTTGACGAAGATATGGGCCATTTTATTTCAGGGTAGACCCTATTTAATGTTTGGCTTATATTTTCTATTAATCGAAGAATATCCCTTAATATCTTTCTTAGATGAGTCGGAAGTCAAATTATTTTAATGCAGTTTTGTTTCGAAGATCGAGTGAATTCTAAAAACACCTTTATAATTGAAATGGGGCAATTTTTGACGAAGATATGGCCATTTATTTCAAGGTAGACCCTATTTAATACTTTCCATATATTTTCTTGTAATCGAAGAATATCCCTTAATATCTTTTTTAGATGAGTCGGAAGTCAAACTATTTCAATGCAGTTTTGTTTCAAAGATCGAGTGAATTCTAAAAACACCTTTATAATTGAAATGGGGCAATTTTTGACGAAGATATGGCCATTTATTTCAAGGTAGACCCTATTTAATGCTTTCCATATATTTTCTGTTAATCGAAGAATATCCCTTAATATCTTTCTTAGATGAGTCGGAAGTCGAATTATTTTAATGCAGTTTTGTTTCAAAGATCGAGTGAATTCTAAAAACATCTTTATAATTGAAATGGGGCAATTTTTGACGAAGATATGGCCATTTATTTCAAGGTAGAGCCTATTTAATGCTTTCCATATATTTTCTATTTGTCGAAGAATATCCCTCAATATCTTTCTTAGCTGAGTCGGAAGTCAAATTATTTTAATGCAGTTTTGTTCCAAAGATCGAGCGAATTCTAAAAACACCTTTATAATTGAAATTGGGCAATTTTTGACGAAGATATGGCCATTTATTTCAAGGTTGACCCTATTTAATGTTTGGCTTATATTTTCTATTAATCGAAGAATATCCCTTAGTATCTTTCTTAGATGAGTCGAAAGTCAAATTATTTTAATGCAGTTTTGTTTCAAAGATCGAGTGAATTCTAAAAACACCTTTATAATTGAAATGGGGCAATTTTTGACGAAGATATGGCCATTTATTTCAAGGTAGAGCCTATTTAATGCTTTCCATATATTTTCTATTTATCGAAGAATATCCCTTAATATCTTTCTAAGATGAGTCGAAAGTCAAATTATTTTACTGCAGTTTTGTTCCAAAGATCGAGTGAATTCTTAAAACACCTGTATAATTGAAATGGGGCAGTTTTTGACGAAGATATGGCCATTTATTTCAAAGTAGAGCCTATTTAATGCTTTCCATATATTTTCTATTTATCGAAGAATATCCCTTAATATCTTTCTAAGATGAGTCGAAAGTCAAATTATTTTACTGCAGTTTTGTTCCAAAGATCGAGTGAATTCTTAAAACACCTGTATAATTGAAATGGGGCAGTTTTTGACGAAGATATGGCCATTTATTTCAAGGTTGACCCTATTTAATGTTTGGCTTATATTTTCAATTAATCGAAGAATATCCCTTAATATCTTTCTTAGATGAGTCGGAAGTCAAATTATTTTAATGCAGTTTTGTTCCAAAGATCGAGTGAATTCTAAAAACACCTTTATAATTGAAATGGGGCAATCTTTGACGAAGATATGGCCATTTATTTCAAGGTTGACCCTATTTAATGTTTGGCTTATATTTTCTATTTATCGAAGAATATCCCTTAATATCTTTCTTAGATGAGTCGGAAGTCGAATTATTTTAATGCAGTTTTGTTCCAAAGATCGAGTGAATTCTTAAAACACCTTTATAATTGATATGGGGCAATTTTTGACGAAGATATGGCCATTTATTTCAAGGTAGACCCTATTTAATGCTTTCCATATATTTTCTATTTATCGAAGAATATCCCTTAATATCTTTCTTAGATGAATCGGAAGTCAAATTATTTTAATGCAGTTTTGTTTCAAAGATCGAGTGGATTCTTAAAACACCTGTATAATTGAAATGGGGCAGTTTTTGACGAAGATATGGCCATTTATTTCAAGGTTGACCCTATTTAATGTTTGGCTTATATTTTCAATTAATCGAAGAATATCCCTTAATATCTTTCTTAGATGAGTCGGAAGTCGAATTATTTTAATGCAGTTTTGTTCCAAAGATCGAGTGAATTCTAAAAACACCTTTATAATTGAAATGAGGCAATCTTTGACGAAGATATGGCCATTTATTTCAAGGTTGACCCTATTTAATGTTTGCCTTATATTTTCTATTAATCGAAGAATATCCCTTAATATCTTTCTTAGATGAGTCGGAAGTCAAATTATTTTAATGCAGTTTTGTTCCAAAGATCGAGTGAATTCTAAAAACACCTTTATAATTGAAATGGGGCAATTTTTGACGAAGATATGGCCATTTATTTCAAGGTAGAGCCTATTTAATGCTTTCCATATATTTTCTATTTATCGAAGAATATCCCTTAATATCTTTCTTAGATGAGTCGAAAGTCAAATTATTTTACTGCAGTTTTGTTCCAAAGATCGAGTGAATTCTAAAAACACCTTTATAATTGAAATGGGGGCAATTTTTGACGAAGATATGGCCATTTATTTCAAGGTTGACCCTATTTAATGTTTGCCTTATATTTTCTATTAATCGAAGAATATCCCTTAATATCTTTCTTAGATGAGTCGAAAGTCAAATTATTTTAATGCAGTTTTGTTCCAAAGATCGAGTGAATTCTAAAAACACCTTTATAATTGAAATGGGGCAATTTTTGACGAAGATATGGCCATTTATTTCAAGGTTGACCCTATTTAATGTTTGGCTTATATTTTCTATTAATCGAAGAATATCCCTTAATATCTTTCTTAGATGAGTCGGAAGTCAAATTATTTTAATGCAGTTTTGTTCCAAAGATCGAGTGAATTCTAAAAACACCTTTATAATTGAAATGGGGCAATTTTTGACGAAGATATGGCCATTTATTTCAAGGTAGACCCTATTTAATGTTTAGCTTATATTTTCTATTAATCGAAGAATATCCCTTAATATCTTTCTTAGATGAGTCGGAAGTCAAATTATTTTAATGCAGTTTTGTTCCAAAGATCGAGTGAATTCTAAAAACACCTTTATAATTGAAATGGGGCAATCTTTGACGAAGATATGGCCATTTATTTCAAGGTTGACCCTATTTAATGTTTGGCTTATATTTTCTATTAATCGAAGAATATCCCTTAATATCTTTCTTAGATGAGTCGGAAGTCAAATTATTTTAATGCAGTTTTGTTCCAAAGATCGAGTGAATTCTTAAAACACCTTTATAATTGAAATGGGGCAGTTTTTGACGAAGATATGGCCATTTATTTCAAGGTTGACCCTATTTAATGTTTGGCTTATATTTTCTATTAATCGAAGAATATCCCTTAATATCTTTCTTAGATGAGTCGGAAGTCAAATTATTTTAATGCAGTTTTGTTCCAAAGATCGAGTGAATTCTAAAAACACCTTTATAATTGAAATGGGGCAATTTTTGACGAAGATATGGCCATTTATTTCAAGGTAGAGCCTATTTAATGCTTTCCATATATTTTCTATTTATCGAAGAATATCCCTTAATATCTTTCTTAGATGAGTCGAAAGTCAAATTATTTAAATGCAGTTTTGTTCCAAGAATGGAATAAATCCATAAACACCTTTATAATTGAATGGGGGCAATTTTTGACGAAGATATGGCCATTTATTTCAAGGTTGACCCTATTTAATGTTTGGCTTATATTTTCTATTAATCGAAGAATATCCCTTAATATCTTTCTTAGATGAGTCGGAAGTCAAATTATTTTAAAGTTGTTTTGTTCTAAAGATTGAGTTAATTCTAAAAACACCTTTATAATTGAAATGGGGCAATTTTTGACGAAGATATGGCCATTTATTTCAAGGTAGACCCTATTTAATGTTTGGCTTATATTTTCTATTAATCGAAGAATATCCCTTAATATCTTTCTTAGATGAGTCGGAAGTCAAATTATTTTAATGCAGTTTTGTTTCAAAGATCGAGTGAATTCTAAAAACACCTTTATAATTGAAATGGGGCAATTTTTGACGAAGATATGGCCATTTATTTCAAGGTAGACCCTATTTAATACTTTCCATATATTTTCTTGTAATCGAAGAATATCCCTTAATATCTTTTTTAGATGAGTCGGAAGTCAAACTATTTCAACGCAGTTTTGTTCCAAAGATCGAGTGAATTCTAAAAACACCTTTATAATTGAAATGGGGCAATTTTTGACGAAGATATGGCCATTTATTTCAAGGTAGACCCTATTTAATACTTTCCATATATTTTCTGGTAATCAAAGAATATCCCTTAATATCTTTTTTAGATGAGTCGGAAGTCAAACTATTTTAATGCAGTTTTGTTTCAAAGATCGAGTGAATTCTAAAAACACCTTTATAATTGAAATGGGGCAAATTTTGACGAAGATATGGCCATTTATTTCAAGGTAGAGCCTATTTAATGCTTTCCATATATTTTCTATTTATCGAAGAATGTCCCTTAATACATTTCTTAGATGAGTCGGAAGTCAAATTATTGTAATGCAGTTTTGATCCAAAGATCAAGTGAATTCTAAAAACACCTTTATAATTGAAATGGGGCAATTTTTGACGAAGATATGGCCATTTATTTCAAGGTAGACCCTCTTTAATGCTTTCCATATATTTTCTGTTAATCAAGAATATCCCTTAATATCTTTCTTAGATGAGTCGGAAGTCAAATTATTTTAAAGCAGTTTTGTTCCAAAGATCGAGTGAATTCTAAAAACACCTTTATAATTGAAATGGGGCAATTTTTGACGAAGATATGGCCATTTATTTCAAGGTAGAGCCTATTTAATGCTTTCCATATATTTTCTTGTAATCGAAGAATATCCCTTAATATCTTTTTTAGATGAGTCGGAAGTCGAATTATTTTAATGCAGTTTTGTTTCAAAGATCGAGTGAATTCTAAAAACATCTTTATAATTGAAATGGGGCAATTTTTGACGAAGATATGGCCATTTATTTCAAGGTAGACCCTATTTAATACTTTCCATATATTTTCTGGTAATCAAAGAATATCCCTTAATATCTTTTTTAGATGAGTCGGAAGTCAAACTATTTTAATGCAGTTTTGTTTCAAAGATCGAGTGAATTCTAAAAACACCTTTATAATTGAAATGGGGCAATTTTTGACGAAGATATGGCCATTTATTTCAAGGTAGAGCCTATTTAATGCTTTCCATATATTTTCTATTTGTCGAAGAATATCCCTCAATATCTTTCTTAGCTGAGTCGGAAGTCAAATTATTTTAATGCAGTTTTGTTCCAAAGATCGAGCGAACTCTAAAAACACCTTTATAATTGAAATGGGGCAGTTTTTGACGAAGATATGGCCATTTATTTCAAGGTTGACCCTATTTAATGTTTGGCTTATATTTTCTATTAATCGAAGAATATCCCTTAATATCTTTCTTAGATGAGTCGGAAGTCAAATTATTTTAATGCAGTTTTGTTCCAAAGATCGAGTGAATTCTAAAAACACCTTTATAATTGAAATGGGGCAATTTTTGACGAAGATATGGCCATTTATTTCAAGGTAGAGCCTATTTAATGCTTTCCATATATTTTCTATTTATCGAAGAATATCCCTTAATATCTTTCTTAGATGAGTCGAAAGTCAAATTATTTTACTGCAGTTTTGTTCCAAAGATCGAGTGAATTCTAAAAACACCTTTATAATTGAAATGGGGCAATTTTTGACGAAGATATGGCCATTTATTTCAAGGTTGACCCTATTTAATGTTTGGCTTATATTTTCTATTAATCGAAGAATATCCCTTAATATCTTTCTTAGATGAGTCGGAAGTCAAATTATTTTAAAGCAGTTTTGTTCCAAAGATCGAGTGAATTCTAAAAACACCTTTATAATTGAAATGGGGCAATTTTTGACGAAGATATGGCCATTTATTTCAAGGTTGACCCTATTTAATGTTTGGCTTATATTTTCTATTAATCGAAGAATATCCCTTAATATCTTTCTTAGATGAGTCGGAAGTCAAATTATTTTAATGCAGTTTTGTTTCAAAGATCGAGTGAATTCTAAAAACACCTTTATAATTGAAATGGGGCAATTTTTGACGAAGATATGGCCATTTATTTCAAGGTAGACCCTATTTAATACTTTCCATATATTTTCTTGTAATCGAAGAATATCCCTTAATATCTTTTTTAGATGAGTCGGAAGTCAAACTATTTCAACGCAGTTTTGTTTCAAAGATCGAGTGAATTCTAAAAACACCTTTATCATTGAAATGGGGCAATTTTTGACGAAGATATGGCCATTTATTTCAAGGTAGACCCTATTTAATACTTTCCATATATTTTCTGGTAATCAAAGAATATCCCTTAATATCTTTTTTAGATGAGTCGGAAGTCAAACTATTTTAATGCAGTTTTGTTTCAAAGATCGAGTGAATTCTAAAAACACCTTTATAATTGAAATGGGGCAAATTTTGACGAAGATATGGCCATTTATTTCAAGGTAGAGCCTATTTAATGCTTTCCATATATTTTCTATTTGTCGAAGAATATCCCTCAATATCTTTCTTAGCTGAGTCGGAAGTCAAATTATTTTAATGCAGTTTTGTTTCAAAGATCGAGCGAACTCTAAAAATACCTTTATAATTGAAATGGGGCAATTTTTGACGAAGATATGGCCATTTATTTCAAGGTAGACCCTCTTTAATGCTTTCCATATATTTTCTGTTAATCAAGAATATCCCTTAATATCTTTCTTATATGAGTCGAAAGTCAAATTATTTTAATGCAGTTTTGTTCCAAAGATCAAGCGAATTCTTAAAACACCTGTATAATTGAAATGGGGCAGTTTTTGACGAAGATATGGCCATTTATTTCAAAGTAGAGCCTATTTAATGCTTTCCATATATTTTCTATTTATCGAAGAATATCCCTTAATATCTTTCTAAGATGAGTCGGAAGTCAAATTATTTTACTGCAGTTTTGTTCCAAAGATCGAGTGAATTCTTAAAACACCTGTATAATTGAAATGGGGCACTTTTTGACGAAGATATGGCCATTTATTTCAAGGTAGACCCTATTTAATGTTTGGCTTATATTTTCAATTAATCGAAGAATATCCCTTAATATCTTTCTTAGATGAGTCGGAAGTCATTATTTTAATGCAGTTTTGTTCCAAAGATCGAGTGAATTCTAAAAACACCTTTATAATTGAAATGGGGCAATCTTTGACGAAGATATGGCCATTTATTTCAAGGTTGACCCTATTTAATGTTTGGCTTATATTTTCTATTAATCGAAGAATATCCCTTAATATCTTTCTTAGATGAGTCGGAAGTCAAATTATTTTAATGCAGTTTTGTTTCAAAGATCGATTGAATTCTAAAAACACCTTTATAATTGAAATGGGGCAATTTTTGACGAAGATATGGCCATTTATTTCAAGGTAGAGCCTATTTAATGCTTTCCATATATTTTCTATTTGTCGAAGAAAATCCCTCAATATCTTTCTTAGCTGAGTCGGAAGTCAAATTATTTTAATGCAGTTTTGTTCCAAAGATCGAGCGAATTCTAAAAACACCTTTATAATTGAAATGGGGCAATTTTTGACGAAGATATGGCCATTTATTTCAAGGTAGACCCTATTTAATGCTTTCCATATATTTTCTGTTAATCGAAGAATATCCCTTAATATCTTTCTTAGATGAGTCGAAAGTCAAATTATTTTAATGCAGTTTTGTTTCATAGATCGAGTGAATTCTAAAAACACCTTTATAATTGAAATGGGGCAATTTTTGACGAAGATATGGCCATTTATTTCAAGGTAGAGCCTATTTAATGCTTTCCATATATTTTCTATTTATCGAAGAATATCCCTTAATATCTTTCTTAGATGAGTCGAAAGTCAAATTATTTTAATGCAGTTTTGTTCCAAAGATCGAGTGAATTCTTAAAACACCTGTATAATTGAAATGGGGCAGTTTTTGACGAAGATATGGCCATTTATTTCAAGGTTGACCCTATTTAATGTTTGGCTTATATTTTCTATTAATCGAAGAATATCCCTTAATATCTTTCTTAGATGAGTCGGAAGTCGAATTATTTTAATGCAGTTTTATTCCAAAGATCGAGTGAATTCTAAAAACACCTTTATAATTGAAATGGGGCAATTTTTGACGAAGATATGGCCATTTATTTCAAGGTTGACCCTATTTAATGTTTGGCTTATATTTTCTATTAATCGAAGAATATCCCTTAATATCTTTCTTAGATGAGTCGGAAGTCAAATTATTTTAAAGCAGTTTTGTTTCAAAGATCGAGTGAATTCTAAAAACACCTTTATAATTGAAATGGGGCAATTGTTGACGAAGATATAGCCATTTATTTCAAGGTAGACCCTATTTAATGCTTTCAATATATTTTCTATTTATCGAAGAATATCCCTGAATACCTTTCTAAGATGAGTCGAAAGTCAAATTATTTTAATGCAGTTTTGTTTCAAAGTTCGAGTGAATTCTAAAAACACCTTTATAATTGAAATGGGGCAATTTTTGACGAAGATATAGCCATTTATTTCAAGGTAGACCCTATTTAATACTTTCCATATATTTTCTGTTAATCAAAGAATATCCCTTAATATCTTTCTTAGATGAGTCGGAAGTCAAATTATTTTAACGCAGTTTTATTCCAAAGATTGAGTGAATTCTAAAAACACCCTTATAATTAAAATGGAGCAATTTTTGACGAAGATATGGCCATTTATTTCAAGGTAGACCCTATTTAATGCTTTCACTATATTTTCTATTTATCGAAGAATATCCCTTAATACCTTTCTAAGATGAGTCGAAAGTCAAATTATTTTAATGCAGTTTTGTTTCAAAGTTCGGGTGAATTCTAAAAACACCTTTATAATTGAAATGGGGCAATTTTTGACGAAGATATAGCCATTTATTTCAAGGTAGACCCTATTTAATGCTTTCCATATATTTTCTATTTATCGAAGAATATCCCTTAATATCTTTCTTAGATGAGTCGGAAGTCAAATTATTTTAATGCAGTTTTGTTCCAAAGATCGAGTGAATTCTTAAAACACCTGTATAATTGAAATGGGGCAGTTTTTGACGAAGATATGGCCATTTATTTCAAGGTTGACCCTATTTAATGTTTGGCTTATATTTTCTATTAATCGAAGAATATCCCTTAATATCTTTCTTAGATGAGTCGGAAGTCGAATTATTTTAATGCAGTTTTGTTCCAAAGATCGAATGAATTCTAAAAACACCTTTATAATTGAAATGGGGCAATTTTTGACGAAGATATGGCCATTTATTTCAAGGTTGACCCTATTTAATGTTTGGCTTATATTTTCTATTAATCGAAGAATATCCCTTAATATCTTTCTTAGATGAGTCGGAAGTCAAATTATTTTAATGCAGTTTTGTTCCAAAGATCGAGTGAATTCTAACAACACCTTTATAATTGAAATGGGGCAATTGTTGACGAAGATATGGCCATTTATTTCAAGGTAAACCCTATTTAATGCTTTCCATATATTTTCTATTTATCGAAGAATATCCCTTAATATCTTTCTTAGATGAGTCGGAAGTCAAATTATTTTAATGCAGTTTTGTTTCAAAGATTGAGTGAATTCTAAAAACACCTTTATAATTGAAATGGGGCAATTTTTGTCGAAGATATGGCCATTTATTTCAAGGTAGACCCTATTTAATGCTTTCCATATATTTTCTGTTAATCGAAGAATATCCCTTAATATCTTTTTTAGATGAGTCGGAGGTCGAATTATTTTAATGCAGTTTTGTTTCAAAGATCGAGTGAATTCTAAAAACACCTTTATAATTGAAATGGGGCAATTTTTGACGAAGATATGGCCATTTATTTCAAGGTAGACCCTATTTAATGCTTTCCATATATTTTCTGTTAATCGAAGAATATCCCTTAATATCTTTCTTAGATGAGTCGAAAGTCAAATTATTTTAATGCAGTTTTGTTTCAAAGATTGAGTGAATTCTAAAAACACCTTTATAATTGAAATGGGGCAATTTTTGACGAAGATATGGCCATTTATTTCAAGGTAGAGCCTATTTAATGCTTTCCATATATTTTCTGTTAATCGAAGAATATCCCTTAATATCTTTTTTAGATGAGTCGGAAGTCGAATTATTTTAATGCAGTTTTGTTTCAAAGATCGAGTGAATTCTAAAAACACCTTTATAATTGAAATGGGGCAATTTTTGACGAAGATATGGCCATTTATTTCAAGGTAGAGCCTATTTAATGCTTTCCATATATTTTCTATTTATCGAAGAATATCCCTTAATATCTTTATAAGATGAGTCGAAAGTCAAACTATTTTACTGCAGTTTTATTCCAAAGATCGAGTGAATTCTAAAAACACCTTTATAATTGAAATGGGGCAATTTTTGACGAAGATATAGCCATTTATTTCAAGGTAGACCCTATTTAATGCTTTCCATATATTTTCTATTTATCGAAGAATATCCCTTAATATCTTTCTTAGATGAGTCGGAAGTCAAATTATTTTAATGCAGTTTTGTTTCAAAGATCGAGTGAATTCTTAAAACACCTGTATAATTGAAAAAGGGCAGTTTTTGATGAAGATATGGCCATTTATTTCAAGGTTGACCCTATTTAATGTTTGGCTTATATTTTCTATTAATCGAAGAATATCCCTTAATATCTTTCTTAGATGAGTCGGAAGTCGAATTATTTTAATGCAGTTTTATTCCAAAGATCGAGTGAATTCTAAAAACACCTTTATAATTGAAATGGGGCAATTTTTGACGAAGATATGGCCATTTATTTCAAGGTTGACCCTATTTAATGTTTGGCTTATATTTTCTATTAATCGAAGAATATCCCTTAATATCTTTCTTAGATGAGTCGGAAGTCAAATTATTTTAATGCAGTTTTGTTTCAAAGATCGAGTGAATTCTAAAAACACTTTTATAATTGAAATGGGGCAATTTTTGACGAAGATATGGCCATTTATTTCAAGGTAAACCCTATTTAATGCTTTCCATATATTTTCTATTTATCGAAGAATATCCCATAATATCTTTCTTAGATGAGTCGGAAGTCAAATTATTTTAATGCAGTTTTGTTTCAAGGATTGAGTGAATTCTAAAAACACCTTTATAATTGAAATGGGGCAATTTTTGACGAAGATATGGCCATTTATTTCAAGGTAGACCCTATTTAATACTTTCCATATATTTTCTATTTATCGAAGAATATCCCTTAATATCTTTCTTAGCTGAGTCGGAAGTCAAATTATTTTAATGCAGTTTTGTTTCAAAGATTGAGTGAATTCTAAAAACACCTTTATAATTGAAATGGGGCAATTTTTGACGAAGATATGGCCATTTATTTCAAGGTAGAGCCTATTTAATGCTTTCCATATATTTTCTATTTGTCGAAGAATATCCCTTAATATCTTTCTTAGATGAGTCGGAAGTCAAATTATTTTAATGCAGTTTTGTTTCAAAGATTGAGTGAATTCTAAAAACACCTTTATAATTGAAATGGGGCAATTTTTGACGAAGATATGGCCATTTATTTCAAGGTAGACCCTATTTAATGCTTTCCATATATTTTCTGTTAATCGAAGAATATCCCTTAATATCTTTTTTAGATGAGTCGGAAGTCGAATTATTTTAATGCAGTTTTGTTTCAAAGATCGAGTGAATTCTAAAAACACCTTTATAATTGAAATGGGGCAATTTTTGACGAAGATATGGCCATTTATTTCAAGGTAGACCCTATTTAATGCTTTCCATATATTTTCTGTTAATCGAAGAATATCCCTTAATATCTTTCTTAGATGAGTCGAAAGTCAAATTATTTTAATGCAGTTTTGTTTCAAAGATTGAGTGAATTCTAAAAACACCTTTATAATTGAAATGGGGCAATTTTTGACGAAGATATGGCCATTTATTTCAAGGTAGAGCCTATTTAATGCTTTCCATATATTTTCTGTTAATCGAAGAATATCCCTTAATATCTTTTTTAGATGAGTCGGAAGTCGAATTATTTTAATGCAGTTTTTTTTCAAAGATCGAGTGAATTCTAAAAACATCTTTATAATTGAAATGGGGCAATTTTTGACGAAGATATGGCCATTTATTTCAAGGTAGAGCCTATTTAATGCTTTCCATATATTTTCTATTTATCGAAGAATATCCCTTAATATCTTTATAAGATGAGTCGAAAGTCAATTTATTTTACTGCAGTTTTATTCCAAAGATCGAGTGAATTCTAAAAACACCTTTATAATTGAAATGGGGCAATTTTTGACGAAGATATAGCCATTTATTTCAAGGTAGACCCTATTTAATGCTTTCCATATATTTTCTATTTATCGAAGAATATCCCTTAATATCTTTCTTAGATGAGTCGGAAGTCAAATTATTTTAATGCAGTTTTGTTTCAAAGATCGAGTGAATTCTTAAAACACCTGTATAATTGAAAAAGGGCAGTTTTTGATGAAGATATGGCCATTTATTTCAAGGTTGACCCTATTTAATGTTTGGCTTATATTTTCTATTAATCGAAGAATATCCCTTAATATCTTTCTTAGATGAGTCGGAAGTCGAATTATTTTAATGCAGTTTTATTCCAAAGATCGAGTGAATTCTAAAAACACCTTTATAATTGAAATGGGGCAATTTTTGACGAAGATATGGCCATTTATTTCAAGGTTGACCCTATTTAATGTTTGGCTTATATTTTCTATTAATCGAAGAATATCCCTTAATATCTTTCTTAGATGAGTCGGAAGTCAAATTATTTTAATGCAGTTTTGTTTCAAAGATCGAGTGAATTCTAAAAACACCTTTATAATTGAAATGGGGCAATTTTTGACGAAGATATGGCCATTTATTTCAAGGTAAACCCTATTTAATGCTTTCCATATATTTTCTATTTATCGAAGAATATCCCATAATATCTTTCTTAGATGAGTCGGAAGTCAAATTATTTTAATGCAGTTTTGTTTCAAAGATTGAGTGAATTCTAAAAACACCTTTATAATTGAAATGGGGCAATTTTTGACGAAGATATGGCCATTTATTTCAAGGTAGACCCTATTTAATACTTTCCATATATTTTCTATTTATCGAAGAATATCCCTTAATATCTTTCTTAGATGAGTCGGAAGTCAAATTATTTTAATGCAGTTTTGTTTCAAAGATTGAGTGAATTCTAAAAACACCTTTATAATTGAAATGGGGCAATTTTTGACGAAGATATGGCCATTTATTTCAAGGTAGAGCCTATTTAATGCTTTCCATATATTTTCTATTTGTCGAAGAATATCCCTTAATATCTTTCTTAGATGAGTCGGAAGTCAAATTATTTTAATGCAGTTTTGTTTCAAAGATTGAGTGAATTCTAAAAACACCTTTATAATTGAAATGGGGCAATTTTTGACGAAGATATGGCCATTTATTTCAAGGTAGACCCTATTTAATGCTTTCCATATATTTTCTGTTAATCGAAGAATATCCCTTAATATCTTTTTTAGATGAGTCGGAAGTCGAATTATTTTAATGCAGTTTTGTTTCAAAGATCGAGTGAATTCTAAAAACACCTTTATAATTGAAATGGGGCAATTTTTGACGAAGATATGGCCATTTATTTCAAGGTAGACCCTATTTAATGCTTTCCATATATTTTGTGTTAATCGAAGAATATCCCTTAATATCTTTCTTAGATGAGTCGAAAGTCAAATTATTTTAATGCAGTTTTGTTTCAAAGATTGAGTGAATTCTAAAAACACCTTTATAATTGAAATGGGGCAATTTTTGACGAAGATATGGCCATTTATTTCAAGGTAGAGCCTATTTAATGCTTTCCATATATTTTCTGTTAATCGAAGAATATCCCTTAATATCTTTTTTAGATGAGTCGGAAGTCGAATTATTTTAATGCAGTTTTTTTTTCAAAGATCGAGTGAATTCTAAAAACACCTTTATAATTGAAATGGGGCAATTTTTGACGAAGATATGGCCATTTATTTCAAGGTAGACCCTATTTAATGCTTTCCATATATTTTCTATTTGTCGAAGAATATCCCTCAATATCTTTCTTAGCTGAAACGGAAGTCAAATTATTTTAATGCAGTTTTGTTCCAAAGATCGAGTGAATTCTAAAAACACCTTTATAATTGAAATGGGGCAATTTTTGACGAAGATATGGCCATTTATTTCAAGGTTGACCCTATTTAATGTTTGGCTTATATTTTCTATTAATCGAAGAATATCCCTTAATATCTTTCTTAGATGAGTCGGAAGTCAAATTATTTTAATGCAGTTTTGTTCCAAAGATTGAGTGAATTTTAAAAACACCTTTATAATTAAAATGGGGCAATTTTTGACGAAGATATGGCCATTTATTTCAAGGTAAACCCTATTTAATGCTTTCCATATATTTTCTATTTATCGAAGAATATCCCATAATATCTTTCTTAGATGAGTCGGAAGTCAAATTATTTTAATGCAGTTTTGTTTCAAAGATTGAGTGAATTCTAAAAACACCTTTATCATTGAAATGGGGCAATTTTTGACGAAGATATGGCCATTTATTTCAAGGTAGACCCTATTTAATACTTTCCATATATTTTCTATTTATCGAAGAATATCCCTTAATATCTTTCTTAGATGAGTCGGAAGTCAAATTATTTTAATGCAGTTTTGTTTCAAAGATTGAGTGAATTCTAAAAACACCTTTATAATTGAAATGGGGCAATTTTTGACGAAGATATGGCCATTTATTTCAAGGTAGAGCCTATTTAATGCTTTCCATATATTTTCTGTTAATCGAAGAATATCCCTTAATATCTTTCTTAGATGAGTCGAAAGTCAAATTATTTTAATGCAGTTTTGTTTCAAAGATCGAGTGAATTCTAAAAACACCTTTATAATTGAAATGGGGCAATTTTTGACGAAGATATGGCCATTTATTTCAAGGTAGACCCTATTTAATGCTTTCCATATATTTTCTGTTAATCGAAGAATATCCCTTAATATCTTTCTTAGATGAGTCGAAAAGTCAAATTATTTTAATGCAGTTTTGTTTCAAAGATTGAGTGAATTCTAAACACACCTTTATAATTGAAATGGGGCAATTTTTGACGAAGATATGGCCATTTATTTCAAGGTAAACCCTATTTAATGCTTTCCATATATTTTCTATTTATCGAAGAATATCCCATAATATCTTTCTTAGATGAGTCGGAAGTCAAATTATTTTAATGCAGTTTTGTTTCAAAGATTGAGTGAATTCTAAAAACACCTTTATAATTGAAATGGGGCAATTTTTGACGAAGATATGGCCATTTATTTCAAGGTAGACCCTATTTAATACTTTCCATATATTTTCTATTTATCGAAGAATATCCCTTAATATCTTTCTTAGATGAGTCGGAAGTCAAATTATTTTAATGCAGTTTTGTTTCAAAGATTGAGTGAATTCTAAAAACACCTTTATAATTGAAATGGGGCAATTTTTGACGAAGATATGGCCATTTATTTCAAGGTAGAGCCTATTTAATGCTTTCCATATATTTTCTATTTGTCGAAGAATATCCCTTAATATCTTTCTTAGATGAGTCGGAAGTCAAATTATTTTAATGCAGTTTTGTTTCAAAGATTGAGTGAATTCTAAAAACACCTTTATAATTGAAATGGGGCAATTTTTGACGAAGATATGGCCATTTATTTCAAGGTAGACCCTATTTAATGCTTTCCATATATTTTCTGTTAATCGAAGAATATCCCTTAATATCTTTTTTAGATGAGTCGGAAGTCGAATTATTTTAATGCAGTTTTGTTTCAAAGATCGAGTGAATTCTAAAAACACCTTTATAATTGAAATGGGGCAATTTTTGACGAAGATATGGCCATTTATTTCAAGGTAGACCCTATTTAATGCTTTCCATATATTTTGTGTTAATCGAAGAATATCCCTTAATATCTTTCTTAGATGAGTCGAAAGTCAAATTATTTTAATGCAGTTTTGTTTCAAAGATTGAGTGAATTCTAAAAACACCTTTATAATTGAAATGGGGCAATTTTTGACGAAGATATGGCCATTTATTTCAAGGTAGAGCCTATTTAATGCTTTCCATATATTTTCTGTTAATCGAAGAATATCCCTTAATATCTTTTTTAGATGAGTCGGAAGTCGAATTATTTTAATGCAGTTTTTTTTTCAAAGATCGAGTGAATTCTAAAAACACCTTTATAATTGAAATGGGGCAATTTTTGACGAAGATATGGCCATTTATTTCAAGGTAGACCCTATTTAATGCTTTCCATATATTTTCTATTTGTCGAAGAATATCCCTCAATATCTTTCTTAGCTGAAACGGAAGTCAAATTATTTTAATGCAGTTTTGTTCCAAAGATCAAGTGAATTCTAAAAACACCTTTATAATTGAAATGGGGCAATTTTTGACGAAGATATGGCCATTTATTTCAAGGTTGACCCTATTTAATGTTTGGCTTATATTTTCTATTAATCGAAGAATATCCCTTAATATCTTTCTTAGATGAGTCGGAAGTCAAATTATTTTAATGCAGTTTTGTTTCAAAGATCGAGTGAATTCTAAAAACACCTTTATAATTGAAATGGGGCAATTTTTGACGAAGATATGGCCATTTATTTCAAGGTAAACCCTATCTAATGCTTTCCATATATTTTCTATTTATCGAAGAATATCCCATAATATCTTTCTTAGATGAGTCGGAAGTCAAATTATTTTAATGCAGTTTTGTTTCAAAGATTGAGTGAATTCTAAAAACACCTTTATAATTGAAATGGGGCAATTTTTGACGAAGATATGGCCATTTATTTCAAGGTAGACCCTATTTAATACTTTCCATATATTTTCTATTTATCGAAGAATATCCCTTAATATCTTTCTTAGATGAGTCGGAAGTCAAATTATTTTAATGCAGTTTTGTTTCAAAGGTCGAGTGAATTCTAAAAACACCTTTATAATTGAAATGGGGCAATTTTTGACGAAGATATGGCCATTTATTTCAAGGTAGAGCCTATTTAATGCTTTCCATATATTTTCTATTTGTCGAAGAATATCCCTTAATATCTTTCTTAGATGAGTCGGAAGTCAAATTATTTTAATGCAGTTTTGTTTCAAAGATTGAGTGAATTCTAAAAACACCTTTATAATTGAAATGGGGCAATTTTTGACGAAGATATGGCCATTTATTTCAAGGTAGAGCCTATTTAATGCTTTCCATATATTTTCTGTTAATCGAAGAATATCCCTTAATATCTTTTTAGATGAGTCGGAAGTCGAATTATTTTAATGCAGTTTTGTTTCAAAGATCAAGTGAATTCTAAAAACACCTTTATAATTGAAATGGGGCAATTTTTGACGAAGATATGGCCATTTATTTCAAGGTAGACCCTATTTAATGCTTTCCATATATTTTCTGTTAATCGAAGAATATCCCTTAATATCTTTCTTAGATGAGTCGAAAGTCAAATTATTTTAATGCAGTTTTGTTTCAAAGATTGAGTGAATTCTAAAAACACCTTTATAATTGAAATGGGGCAATTTTTGACGAAGATATGGCCATTTATTTCAAGGTAGAGCCTATTTAATGCTTTCCATATATTTTCTGTTAATCGAAGAATATCCCTTAATATCTTTTTTAGATGAGTCGGAAGTCGAATTATTTTAATGCAGTTTTTTTTTCAAAGATCGAGTGAATTCTAAAAACACCTTTATAATTGAAATGGGGCAATTTTTGACGAAGATATGGCCATTTATTTCAAGGTAGACCCTATTTAATGCTTTCCATATATTTTCTATTTGTCGAAGAATATCCCTCAATATCTTTCTTAGCTGAAACGGAAGTCAAATTATTTTAATGCAGTTTTGTTCCAAAGATCGAGTGAATTCTAAAAACACCTTTATAATTGAAATGGGGCAATTTTTGACGAAGATATGGCCATTTATTTCAAGGTTGACCCTATTTAATGTTTGGCTTATATTTTCTATTAATCGAAGAATATCCCTTAATATCTTTCTTAGATGAGTCGGAAGTCAAATTATTTTAATGCAGTTTTGTTTCAAAGATCGAGTGAATTCTAAAAACACCTTTATAATTGAAATGGGGCAATTTTTGACGAAGATATGGCCATTTATTTCAAGGTAAACCCTATTTAATGCTTTCCATATATTTTCTATTTATCGAAGAATATCCCATAATATCTTTCTTAGATGAGTCGGAAGTCAAATTATTTTAATGCAGTTTTGTTTCAAAGATTGAGTGAATTCTAAAAACACCTTTATAATTGAAATGGGGCAATTTTTGACGAAGATATGGCCATTTATTTCAAGGTAGACCCTATTTAATACTTTCAATATATTTTCTATTTATCGAAGAATATCCCTTAATATCTTTCTTAGATGAGTCGGAAGTCAAATTATTTTAATGCAGTTTTGTTTCAAAGATTGAGTGAATTCTAAAAACACCTTTATAATTGAAATGGGGCAATTTTTGACGAAGATATGGCCATTTATTTCAAGGTAGAGCCTATTTAATGCTTTCCATATATTTTCTATTTGTCGAAGAATATCCCTTAATATCTTTCTTAGATGAGTCGGAAGTCAAATTATTTTAATGCAGTTTTGTTTCAAAGATTGAGTGAATTCTAAAAACACCTTTATAATTGAAATGGGGCAATTTTTGACGAAGATATGGCCATTTATTTCAAGGTAGACCCTATTTAATGCTTTCCATATATTTTCTGTTAATCGAAGAATATCCCTTAATATCTTTTTTAGATGAGTCGGAAGTCAAATTATTTTAATGCAGTTTTGTTTCAAAGATCGAGTGAATTCTAAAAACACCTTTATAATTGAAATGGGGCAATTTTTGACGAAGATATGGCCATTTATTTCAAGGTAGACCCTATTTAATGCTTTCCATATATTTTCTGTTAATCGAAGAATATCCCTTAATATCTTTCTTAGATGAGTCGAAAGTCAAATTATTTTAATGCAGTTTTGTTTCAAAGATTGAGTGAATTCTAAAAACACCTTTATAATTGAAATGGGGCAATTTTTGACGAAGATATGGCCATTTATTTCAAGGTAGAGCCTATTTAATGCTTTCCATATATTTTCTGTTAATCGAAGAATATCCCTTAATATCTTTTTTAGATGAGTCGGAAGTCGAATTATTTTAATGCAGTTTTTTTTCAAAGATCGAGTGAATTCTAAAAACACCTTTATAATTGAAATGGGGCAATTTTTGACGAAGATATGGCCATTTATTTCAAGGTAGACCCTATTTAATGCTTTCCATATATTTTCTATTTGTCGAAGAATATCCCTCAATATCTTTCTTAGCTGAAACGGAAGTCAAATTATTTTAATGCAGTTTTGTTCCAAAGATCGAGTGAATTCTAAAAACACCTTTATAATTGAAATGGGGCAATTTTTGACGAAGATATGGCCATTTATTTCAAGGTTGACCCTATTTAATGTTTGGCTTATATTTTCTATTAATCGAAGAATATCCCTTAATATCTTTCTTAGATGAGTCGGAAGTCAAATTATTTTAATGCAGTTTTGTTCCAAAGATCGAGTGAATTCTAAAAACACCTTTATAATTGAAATGGGGCAATTTTTGACGAAGATATGGCCATTTATTTCAAGGTAGACCCTATTTAATACTTTCCATATATTTTCTATTTATCGAAGAATATCCCTTAATATCTGTCTTACATGAGTCGGTAGTCAAATATATTTAATGCAGTTTTGTTTCAAAGATCGAGTGAATTCTAAAAACACCTTTATAATTGAAATGGGGCAATTTTTGACGAAGATATGGCCATTTATTTCAAGGTAGAGCCTATTTAATGCTTTCCATATATTTTCTATTTATCGAAGAATATCCCTTAATATCTTTCTAAGATGAGTCGAAAGTCAAATTATTTTACCGCAGTTTTGTTCCAAAGATCGAGTGAATTCTTAAAACACCTGTATAATTGAAATGGGGCAGTTTTTGACGAAGATATGGCCATTTATTTCAAGGTAGACCCTATTTAATGTTTGCCTTATATTTTCAATTAATCGAAGAATATCCCTTAATATCTTTCTTAGATGAGTCGGAAGTCAAATTATTTTAATGCAGTTTTGTTTCAAAGATCGAGTGAATTCTAAAAACACCTTTATAATTGAAATGGGGCAATCTTTGACGAAGATATGGCCATTTATTTCAAGGTTGACCCTATTTAATGTTTGGCTTATATTTTCTATTAATCAAAGAATATCCCTTAATATCTTTCTTAGATGAGTCGGAAGTCGAATTATTTTAATGCAGTTTTGTTCCAAAGATCGAGTGAATTCTAAAAACACCTTTATAATTGAAATGAGGCAATTTTTGACGAAGATATGGCCATTTATTTCAAGGTAGAGCCTATTTAATGCTTTCCATATATTTTCTATTTATCGAAGAATATCCCTTAATATCTTTCTTAGATGAGTCGAAAGTCAAATTATTTTACTGCAGTTTTGTTCCAAAGATCGAGTGAATTCTAAAAACACCTTTATAATTGAAATGGGGCAATTTTTGACGAAGATATGGCCATTTATTTCAAGGTTGACCCTATTTAATGTTTGCCTTATATTTTCTATTAATCGAAGAATATCCCTTAATATCTTTCTTAGATGAGTCGAAAGTCAAATTATTTTAATGCAGTTTTGTTCCAAAGATCGAGCGAATCCTAAAAACACCTTTATAATTGAAATGGGGCAATTTTAGACGAAGATATGGCCATTTATTTCAAGGTTGACCCTATTTAATACTTTCCATATATTTTCTATTAATCGAAGGATATCCCTTAATATCTTTCTTAGATGAGTCGGAAGTCAAATTATTTTAATGCAGTTTTGTTTCAAAGATCGAGTGAATTCTAAAAACACCTTTATAATTGAAATGGGGCAATTTTTGACGAAGATATGGCCATTTATTTCAAGGTAGACCCTATTTAATACTTTCCATATATTTTCTTGTAATCGAAGAATATCCCTTAATATCTTTTTTAGATGAGTCGGAAGTCAAACTATTTCAATGCAGTTTTGTTTCAAAGATCGAGCGAACTCTAAAAATACCTTTATCATTGAAATGGGGCAATTTTTGACGAAGATATGGCCATTTATTTCAAGGTAGACCCTATTTAATACTTTCCATATATTTTCTGGTAATCAAAGAATATCCCTTAATATCTTTTTTAGATGAGTCGGAAGTCAAACTATTTTAATGCAGTTTTGTTTCAAAGATCGAGTGAATTCTAAAAACACCTTTATAATTGAAATGGGGCAAATTTTGACGAAGATATGGCCATTTATTTCAAGGTAGAGCCTATTTAATGCTTTCCATATATTTTCTATTTGTCGAAGAATATCCCTCAATATCTTTCTTAGCTGAGTCGGAAGTCAAATTATTTTAATGCAGTTTTGTTTCAAAGATCGAGCGAACTCTAAAAATACCTTTATAATTGAAATGGGGCAATTTTTGACGAAGATATGGCCATTTATTTCAAGGTAGACCCTATTTAATGCTTTCCATATATTTTCTGTTAATCAAGAATATCCCTTAATATCTTTCTTAGATGAGTCGAAAGTCAAATTAGTTTAATGCAATTTTGTTCCAAAGATCGAGTGAATTCTAAAAACACCTTTATAATTGAAATGGGGCAATTTTTGACGAAGATATGGCCATTTATTTCAAGGTAGAGCCTATTTAATGCTTTCCATATATTTTCTATTTGTCGAAGAATATCCCTCAATATCTTTCTTAGCTGAGTCGGAAGTCAAATTATTTTAATGCAGTTTTGTTCCAAAGATCGAGTGAATTCTAAAAACACCTTTATAATTGAAATGGGGCAGTTTTTGACGAAGATATGGCCATTTATTTCAAGGTAGAGCCTATTTAATGCTTTCCATATATTTTCTATTTATCGAAGAATATCCCTTAATATCTTTCTTAGATGAGTCGGAAGTCAAATTATTTTAATGCAGTTTTGTTCCAAAGATCGAGTGAATTCTTAAAACACCTGTATAATTGAAATGGGGCAGTTTTTGACGAAGATATGGTCATTTATTTCAAGGTTGACCCTATTTAATGTTTGGCTTATATTTTCTATTAATCGAAGAATATCCCTTAATATCTTTCTTAGATGAGTCGGAAGTCGATTTATTTTAATGCAGTTTTGTTCCAAAGATCGAGTGAATTCTAAAAACACCTTTATAATTGAAATGGGGCAATTTTTGACGAAGATATGGCCATTTATTTCAAGGTTGACCCTATTTAATGTTTGGCTTATATTTTCTATTAATCGAAGAATATCCCTTAATATCTTTTTTAGATGAGTCGGAAGTCAAATTATTTTAATGCAGTTTTGTTTCAAAGATCGAGTGAATTCTAAAAACACCTTTATAATTGAAATGGGGCAATTGTTGACGAAGATATAGCCATTTATTTCAAGGTAGACCCTATTTAATGCTTTCAATATATTTTCTATTTATCGAAGAATATCCCTGAATACCTTTCTAAGATGAGTCGAAAGTCAAATTATTTTAATGCAGTTTTGTTTCAAAGTTCGAGCGAATTCTAAAAACACCTTTATAATTGAAATGGGGCAATTTTTGACGAAGATATGGCCATTTATTTCAAGGTAGACCCTATTTAATGCTTTCCATATATTTTCTGTTAATCGAAGAATATCCCTTAATATCTTTCTTAGATGAGTCGAAAGTCAAATTATTTTAATGCAGGTTTGTTTCAAAGATCGAGTGAATTCTAAAAACACCTTTATAATTGAAATGGGGCATTTTTGACGAAGATATGCCCATTTATTTCAAGGTAGAGCCTATTTAATGCTTTCCATATATTTTCTATTTATCGAAGAATATCCCTTAATATCTTTCTAAGATGAGTCGAAAGTCAAATTATTTTAATGCAGTTTTGTTCCAAAGATCGAGTGAATTCTTAAAACACCTTTATAATTGAAATGGGGCAGTTTTTGACGAAGATATGGCCATTTATTTCAAGGTTGACCCTATTTAATGTTTGGCTTATATTTTCAATTAATCGAAGAATATCCCTTAATATCTTTCTTAGATGAGTCGGAAGTCGAATTATTTTAATGCAGTTTTGTTCCAAAGATCGAGTGAATTCTAAAAACACCTTTATAATTGAAATGGGGCAATCTTTGACGAAGATATGGCCATTTATTTCAAGGTTGACCCTATTTAATGTTTGGCTTATATTTTCTATTAATCGAAGAATATCCCTTAATATCTTTCTTAGATGAGTCGGAAGTCAAATTATTTTAATGCAGTTTTGTTCCAAAGATCGAGTGAATTCTTAAAACACCTTTATAATTGAAATGGGGCAGTTTTTGACGAAGATATGGCCATTTATTTCAAGGTTGACCCTATTTAATGTTTGGCTTATATTTTCTATTAATCGAAGAATATCCCTTAATATCTTTCTTAGATGAGTCGGAAGTCGAATTATTTTAATGCAGTTTTGTTCCAAAGATCGAGTGAATTCTAAAAACACCTTTATAATTGAAATGGGGCAATTTTTGACGAAGATATGGCCATTTATTTCAAGGTAGAGCCTATTTAATGCTTTCCATATATTTTCTATTTATCGAAGAATATCCCTTAATATCTTTCTTAGATGAGTCGAAAGTCAAATTATTTTAATGCAGTTTTGTTCCAAAGATCGAGTGAATTCTAAAAACACCTTTATAATTGAAATGGGGGCAATTTTTGACGAAGATATGGCCATTTATTTCAAGGTTGACCCTATTTAATGTTTGCCTTATATTTTCTATTAATCGAAGAATATCCCTTAATATCTTTCTTAGATGAGTCGGAAGTCAAATTATTTTAATGCAGTTTTGTTCCAAAGATCGAGTGAATTCTAAAAACACCTTTATAATTGAAATGGGGCAATTTTTGACGAAGATATGGCCATTTATTTCAAGGTTGACCCTATTTAATGTTTGGCTTATATTTTCTATTAATCGAAGAATATCCCTTAATATCTTTCTTAGATGAGTCGGAAGTCAAATTATTTTAATGCAGTTTTGTTTCAAAGATCGAGTGAATTCTAAAAACACCTTTATAATTGAAATGGGGCAATTTTTGACGAAGATATGGCCATTTATTTCAAGGTAGACCCTATTTAATACTTTCCATATATTTTCTATTTGTCGAAGAATATCCCTTAATATCTTTTTTAGATGAGTCGGAAGTCAAACTATTTTAATGCAGTTTTGTTTCAAAGATCGATTGAATTCTAAAAACACCTTTATAATTGAAATGGGGCAATTTTTGACGAAGATATGGCCATTTATTTCAAGGTAGACCCTATTTAATGCTTTCCATATATTTTCTATTTGTCGAAGAATATCCCTCAATATCTTACTTAGCTGAGTCGGAAGTCAAATTATTTTAATGCAGTTTTGTTCCAAAGATCGAGTGAATTCTAAAAACACCTGTATAATTGAAATGGGGCAATTTTTGACGAAGATATGGCCATTTATTTCAAGGTAGAGCCTATTTAATGCTTTCCATATATTTTCTATTTATCGAAGAATATCCCTTAATATCTTTCTTAGATGAGTCGAAAGTCAAATTATTTTACTGCAGTTTTGTTCCAAAGATCGAGTGAATTCTAAAAACACCTTTATAATTGAAATGGGGGCAATTTTTGACGAAGATATGGCCATTTATTTCAAGGTTGACCCTATTTAATGTTTGCCTTATATTTTCTATTAATCGAAGAATATCCCTTAATATCTTTCTTAGATGAGTCGGAAGTCAAATTATTTTAATGCAGTTTTGTTCCAAAGATCGAGTGAATTCTAAAAACACCTTTATAATTGAAATGGGGGCAATTTGTGACGAAGATATGGCCATTTATTTCAAGGTAGACCCTATTTAATACTTTGCATATATTTTCTTGTAGTCGAAGGATGGCCCTTAATATCTTTTTTAGATGAGTCGGAAGTCAAACTATTTCAACGCAGTTTTGTTTCAAAGATCAAGTGAATTTTAAAAACACCTATATAATTGAAATGGGGCAATTTTTGACGAAGATATGGCCATTTATTTCAAGGTAGAGCCTATTTAATGCTTTCCATATATTTTCTGTTAATCGAAGAATATCCCTTAATATCTTTCTTAGATGAGTCGGAAGTCAAATTATTTTAATGCAGTTTTGTTTCAAAGATCGATTGAATTCTAAAAACACCTCTATAATTGAAATGGGGCAATTTTTGACGAAGATATGGCCATTTATTTCAAGGTAGAGCCTATTTAATGCTTTCCATATATTTTCTATTTATCGAAGAATATCCCTTAATATCTTTCTTAGATGAGTCGAAAGTCAAATTATTTTAATGCAGTTTTGTTCCAAAGATCGAGTGAATTCTAAAAACACCTTTATAATTGAAATGGGGGCAATTTTTGACGAAGATATGGCCATTTATTTCAAGGTTGACCCTATTTAATGTTTGCCTTATATTTTCTATTAATCGAAGAATATCCCTTAATATCTTTCTTAGATGAGTCGGAAGTCAAATTATTTTAATGCAGTTTTGTTCCAAAGATCGAGTGAATTCTAAAAACACCTTTATAATTGAAATGGGGCAATTTTTGACGAAGATATGGCCATTTATTTCAAGGTTGACCCTATTTAATGTTTGGCTTATATTTTCTATTAATCGAAGAATATCCCTTAATATCTTTCTTAGATGAGTCGGAAGTCAAATTATTTTAATGCAGTTTTGTTTCAAAGATCGAGTGAATTCTAAAAACACCTTTATAATTGAAATGGGGCAATTTTTGACGAAGATATGGCCATTTATTTCAAGGTAGACCCTATTTAATACTTTCCATATATTTTCTTGTAATCGAAGAATATCCCTTAATATCTTTTTTAGATGAGTCGGAAGTCAAACTATTTCAACGCAGTTTTGTTTCAAAGATCGAGTGAATTCTAAAAACACCTTTATCATTGAAATGGGGCAATTTTTGACGAAGATATGGCCATTTATTTCAAGGTAGACCCTATTTAATGCTTTCCATATATTTTCTGTTAATCAAGAATATCCCTTAATATCTTTCTTATATGAGTCGAAAGTCAAATTATTTTAATGCAGTTTTGTTCCGAAGATCAAGTGAATTTTAAAAACACCTATATAATTGAAATGGGGCAATTTTTGACGAAGATATGGCCATTTATTTCAAGGTAGAGCCTATTTAATGCTTTCCATATATTTTCTGTTAATCGAAGAATATCCCTTAATATCTTTCTTAGATGAGTCGGAAGTCAAATTATTTTAATGCAGTTTTGTTTCAAAGATCGATTGAATTCTAAAAACACCTTTATAATTGAAATGGGGCAATTTTTGACGAAGATATGGCCATTTATTTCAAGGTAGACCCTATTTAATGCTTTCCATATATTTTCTATTTGTCGAAGAATATCCCTCAATATCTTACTTAGCTGAGTCGGAAGTCAAATTATTTTAATGCAGTTTTGTTCCAAAGATCGAGCGAATTCTAAAAACACCTTTATAATTGAAATGGGGCAATTTTTGACGAAGATATGGCCATTTATTTCAAGGTAGAGCCTATTTAATGCTTTCCATATATTTTCTATTTATCGAAGAATATCCCTTAATATCTTTCTAAGATGAGTCGAAAGTCAAATTATTTTACTGCAGTTTTGTTCCAAAGATCGAGTGAATTCTTAAAACACCTGTATAATTGAAATGGGGCAGTTTTTGACGAAGATATGGCCATTTATTTCAAGGTTGACCCTATTTAATGTTTGGCTTATATTTTCTATTAATCGAAGAATATCCCTTAATATCTTTCTTAGATGAGTCGGAAGTCGATTTATTTTAATGCAGTTTTGTTCCAAAGATCGAGTGAATTCTAAAAACACCTTTATAATTGAAATGGGGCAATTTTTGACGAAGATATGGCCATTTATTTCAAGGTTGACCCTATTTAATGTTTGGCTTATATTTTCTATTAATCGAAGAATATCCCTTAATATCTTTCTTAGATGAGTCGGAAGTCAAATTATTTTAATGCAGTTTTGTTTCAAAGATCGAGTGAATTCTAAAAACACCTTTATAATTGAAATGGGGCAATTGTTGACGAAGATATAGCCATTTATTTCAAGGTAGACCCTATTTAATGCTTTCAATATATTTTCTATTTATCGAAGAATATCCCTGAATACCTTTCTAAGATGAGTCGAAAGTCAAATTATTTTAATGCAGTTTTGTTTCAAAGTTCGAGCGAATTCTAAAAACACCTTTATAATTGAAATGGGGCAATTTTTGACGAAGATATGGCCATTTATTTCAAGGTAGACCCTATTTAATGCTTTCCATATATTTTCTGTTTATCGAAGAATATCCCTTAATATCTTTCTTAGATGAGTCGAAAGTCAAATTATTTTAATGCAGTTTTGTTTCAAAGATCGAGTATATTCTAAAAACACCTTTATAATTGAAATGGGGCAATTTTTGACGAAGATATGGCCATTTATTTCAAGGTAGAGCCTATTTAATGCTTTCCATATATTTTCTATTTATCGAAGAATATCCCTTAATATCTTTCTAAGATGAGTCGAAAGTCAAATTATTTTAATGCAGTTTTGTTCCAAAGATCGAGTGAATTCTAAAAACACCTGTATAATTGAAATGGGGCAGTTTTTGACGAAGATATGGCCATTTATTTCAAGGTTGACCCTATTTAATGTTTGGCTTATATTTTCAATTAATCGAAGAATATCCCTTAATATCTTTCTAAGATGAGTCGGAAGTCGAATTATTTTAATGCAGTTTTGTTCCAAAGATCGAGTGAATTCTAAAAACACCTTTATAATTGAAATGGGGCAATTTTTGACGAAGATATGGCCATTTATTTCAAGGTAGAGCCTATTTAATGCTTTCCATATATTTTCTATTTATCGAAGAATATCCCTTAATATCTTTCTTAGATGAGTCGAAAGTCAAATTATTTTACTGCAGTTTTGTTCCAAAGATCGAGTGAATTCCAAAAACACCTTTATAATTGAAATGGGGCAATTTTTGACGAAGATATGGCCATTTATTTCAAGGTTGACCCTATTTAATGTTTGCCTTATATTTTCTATTAATCGAAGAATATCCCTTAATATCTTTCTTAGATGAGTCGGAAGTCAAATTATTTTAATGCAGTTTTGTTCCAAAGATCGAGTGAATTCTAAAAACACCTTTATAATTGAAATGGGGCAATTTTTGACGAAGATATGGCCATTTATTTCAAGGTTGACCCTATTTAATGTTTGGCTTATATTTTCTATTAATCGAAGAATATCCCTTAATATCTTTCTTAGATGAGTCGGAAGTCAAATTATTTTAATGCAGTTTTGTTTCAAAGATCGAGTGAATTCTAAAAACACCTTTATAATTGAAATGGGGCAATTTTTGACGAAGATATGGCCATTTATTTCAAGGTAGACCCTATTTAATACTTTCCATATATTTTCTTGTAATCGAAGAATATCCCTTAATATCTTTTTTAGATGAGTCGGAAGTCAAACTATTTCAACGCAGTTTTGTTTCAAAGATCAAGTGAATTTTAAAAACACCTATATAATTGAAATGGGGCAATTTTTGACGAAGATATGGCCATTTATTTCAAGGTAGAGCCTATTTAATGCTTTCCATATATTTTCTGTTAATCGAAGAATATCCCTTAATATCTTTCTTAGATGAGTCGGAAGTCAAATTATTTTAATGCAGTTTTGTTTCAAAGATCGATTGAATTCTAAAAACACCTCTATAATTGAAATGGGGCAATTTTTGACGAAGATATGGCCATTTATTTCAAGGTAGACCCTATTTAATGCTTTCCATATATTTTCTATTTGTCGAAGAATATCCCTCAATATCTTTCTTAGCTGAGTCGGAAGTCAAATTATTTTAATGCAGTTTTGTTCCAAAGATCGAGTGAATTCTAAAAACACCTTTATAATTGAAATGGGGGCAATTTTTGACGAAGATATGGCCATTTATTTCAAGGTTGACCCTATTTAATGTTTGGCTTATATTTTCTATTAATCGAAGAATATCCCTTAATATCTTTCTTAGATGAGTCGGAAGTCAAATTATTTTAATGCAGTTTTGTTCCAAAGATCGAGTGAATTCTAAAAACACCTTTATAATTGAAATGGGGCAATTTTTGACGAAGATATGGCCATTTATTTCAAGGTAGACCCTATTTAATACTTTCCATATATTTTCTTGTAATCGAAGAATATCCCTTAATATCTTTTTTAGATGAGTCGGAAGTCAAACTATTTCAACGCAGTTTTGTTTCAAAGATCGAGTGAATTCTAAAAACACCTTTATCATTGAAATGGGGCAATTTTTGACGAAGATATGGCCATTTATTTCAAGGTAGACCCTATTTAATGCTTTCCATATATTTTCTGTTAATCAAGAATATCCCTTAATATCTTTCTTATATGAGTCGAAAGTCAAATTATTTTAATGCAGTTTTGTTCCAAAGATCAAGTGAATTTTAAAAACACCTTTATAATTGAAATGGGGCAATTTTTGACGAAGATATGGCCATTTATTTCAAGGTAGAGCCTATTTAATGCTTTCCATATATTTTCTGTTAATCGAAGAATATCCCTTAATATCTTTCTTAGATGAGTCGGAAGTCAAATTATTTTAATGCAGTTTTGTTTCAAAGATCGATTGAATTCTAAAAACACCTTTATAATTGAAATGGGGCAATTTTTGACGAAGATATGGCCATTTATTTCAAGGTAGACCCTATTTAATGCTTTCCATATATTTTCTATTTGTCGAAGAATATCCCTCAATATCTTTCTTAGCTGAGTCGGAAGTCAAATTATTTTAATGCAGTTTTGTTCCAAAGATCGAGCGAATTCTAAAAACACCTTTATAATTGAAATGGGGCAATTTTTGACGAAGATATGGCCATTTATTTCAAGGTAGACCCTATTTAATGCTTTCCATATATTTTCTGTTAATCGAAGAATATCCCTTAATATCTTTCTTAGATGAGTCGAAAGTCAAATTATTTTAATGCAGTTTTGTTTCAAAGATTGAGTGAATTCTAAAAACACCTTTATAATTGAAATGGGGCAATTTTTGACGAAGATATGGCCATTTATTTCAAGGTAGAGCCTATTTAATGCTTTCCATATATTTTCTATTTATCGAAGAATATCCCTTAATATCTTTCTAAGATGAGTCGAAAGTCAAATTATTTTACTGCAGTTTTGTTCCAAAGATCGAGTGAATTCTTAAAACACCTGTATAATTGAAATGGGGCAGTTTTTGACGAAGATATGGCCATTTATTTCAAGGTTGACCCTATTTAATGTTTGGCTTATATTTTCTATTAATCGAAGAATATCCCTTAATATCTTTCTTAGATGAGTCGGAAGTCGAATTATTTTAATGCAGTTTTGTTCCAAAGATCGAGTGAATTCTAAAAACACCTTTATAATTGAAATGGGGCAATTTTTGACGAAGATATGGCCATTTATTTCAAGGTTGACCCTATTTAATGCTTGGCTTATATTTTCTATTAATCGAAGAATATCCGTTAATATCTTTCTTAGATGAGTCGGAAGTCGAATTATTTTAATGCAGTTTTGTTTCAAAGATCGAGTGAATTCTAAAAACACCTTTATAATTGAAATGGGGCAATTGTTGACGAAGATATAGCCATTTATTTCAAGGTAGACCCTATTTAATGCTTTCAATATATTTTCTATTTATCGAAGAATATCCCTGAATACCTTTCTAAGATGAGTCGAAAGTCAAATTATTTTAATGCAGTTTTGTTTCAAAGTTCGAGTGAATTCTAAAAACACCTTTATAATTGAAATGGGGCAATTTTTGACGCAGATATAGCCATTTATTTCAAGGTAGACCCTATTTAATGCTTTCCATATATTTTCTATTTATCGAAGAATATCCCTTAATATCTTTCTTAGATGAGTCGGAAGTCAAATTATTTTAACGCAGTTTTATTCCAAAGATTGAGTGAATTCTAAAAACACCTTTATAATTAAAATGGAGCAATTTTTGACGAAGATATGGCCATTTATTTCAAGGTAGACCCTATTTAATGCTTTCAATATATTTTCTATTTATCGAAGAATATCCCTTAATACCTTTCTAAGATGAGTCGAAAGTCAAATTATTTTAATGCAGTTTTGTTTCAAAGTTCGGGTGAATTCTAAAAACACCTTTATAATTGAAATGGGGCAATTTTTGACGAAGATATAGCCATTTATTTCAAGGTAGACCCTATTTAATGCTTTCCATATATTTTCTATTAATCGAAGAATATCCCTTAATATCTTTCTTAGATGAGTCGGAAGTCAAATTCTTTTAATGCAGTTTTGTTCCAAAGATCGAGTGAATTCTTAAAACACCTGTATAATTGAAATGGGGCAGTTTTTGACGAAGATATGGCCATTTATTTCAAGGTTGACCCTATTTAATGTTTGGCTTATATTTTCTATTAATCGAAGAATATCCCTTAATATCTTTCTTAGATGAGTCGGAAGTCGAATTATTTTAATGCAGTTTTGTTCCAAAGATCGAATGAATTCTAAAAACACCTTTATAATTGAAATGGGGCAATTTTTGACGAAGATATGGCCATTTATTTCAAGGTTGACCCTATTTAATGTTTGGCTTATATTTTCTATTAATCGAAGAATATCCCTTAATATCTTTCTTAGATGAGTCGGAAGTCAAATTATTTTAATGCAGTTTTGTTCCAAAGATCGAGTGAATTCTAACAACACCTTTATAATTGAAATGGGGCAATTTTTGACGAAGATATGGCCATTTATTTCAAGGTAAACCCTATTTAATGCTTTCCATATATTTTCTATTTATCGAAGAATATCCCTTAATATCTTTCTTAGATGAGTCGGAAGTCAAATTATTTTAATGCAGTTTTGTTTCAAAGATTGAGTGAATTCTAAAAACACCTTTATAGTTGAAATGGGGCAATTTTTGACGAAGATATGGCCATTTATTTCAAGGTAGACCCTATTTAATGCTTTCCATATATTTTCTGTTAATCGAAGAATATCCCTTAATATCTTTTTTAGATGAGTCGGAAGTCGAATTATTTTAATGCAGTTTTGTTTCAAAGATCGAGTGAATTCTAAAAACACCTTTATAATTGAAATGGGGCAATTTTTGACGAAGATATGGCCATTTATTTCAAGGTAGACCCTATTTAATACTTTCCATATATTTTCTGTTAATCGAAGAATATCCCTTAATATCTTTCTTAGATGAGTCGGAAGTCAAATTATTTTAATGCAGTTTTGTTTCAAAGATTGAGTGAATTCTAAAAACACCTTTATAATTGAAATGGGGCAATTTTTGACGAAGATATGGCCATTTATTTCAAGGTAGAGCCTATTTAATGCTTTCCATATATTTTCTATTTATCGAAGAATATCCCTTAATATCTGTCTTACATGAGTTGGTAGTCAAATATATTTAATGCAGTTTTGTTTCAAAGATCGAGTGAATTCTAAAAACACCTTTATAATTGAAATGGGGCAATTTTTGACGAAGATATGGCCATTTATTTCAAGGTAGACCCTATTTAATGCTTTCAATATATTTTCTATTTATCGAAGAATATCCCTTAATACCTTTCTAAGATGAGTCGGAAGTCAAATTATTTTAATGCAGTTTTGTTCCAAAGATCGAGTGAATTCTAAAAACACCTTTATAATTGAAATGGGGCAATTTTTGACGAAGATATGGCCATTTATTTCAAGGTAGACCCTATTTAATGCTTTCCATATATTTTCTATTAATCGAAGAATATCCCTTAATATCTTTCTTAGATGAGTCGGAAGTCAAATTATTTTAATGCAGTTTTGTTCCAAAGATCGAGTGAATTCTTAAAACACCTGTATAATTGAAATGGGGCAGTTTTTGACGAAGATATGGCCATTTATTTCAAGGTAGACCCTATTTAATGCTTTCCATATATTTTCTATTTATCGAAGAATATCCCTTAATATCTTTTTTAGATGAGTCGGAAGTCAAATTATTTTAATGCAGTTTTGTTTCAAAGATCGAGTGAATTCTAACAACACCTTTATAATTGAAATGGGGCAATTGTTGACGAAGATATGGCCATTTATTTCAAGGTAAACCCTATTTAATGCTTTCCATATATTTTCTATTTATCGAAGAATATCCCTTAATATCTTTCTTAGATGAGTCGGAAGTCAAATTATTTTAATGCAGTTTTGTTCCAAAGATCGAGTGAATTCTAAAAACACCTTTATAATTGAAATGGGGCAATTTTTGACGAAGATATGGACATTTATTTCAAGGTAGACCCTATTTAATGCTTTCCATATAATTTCTGTTAATCGAAGAATATGCCTTAATATCTTTCTTAGATGAGTCGGAAGTCAAATTATTTTAATGCAGTTTTGTTCCAAAGATCGAGTGAATTCTAAAAACACCTTTATAATTGAAATGGGGCAATTTTTGACGAAGATATGGCCATTTATTTCAAGGTAGAGCCTATTTAATGCTTTCCATATATTTTCTGTTAATCGAAGAATATCCCTTAATATCTTTCTTAGATGAGTCGAAAGTCAAATTATTTTAATGCAGTTTTGTTTCAAAGATTGAGTGAATTCTAAAAACACCTTTATAATTGAAATGGGGCAATTTTTGACGAAGATATGGCCATTTATTTCAAGGTAGAGCCTATTTAATGCTTTCCATATATTTTCTGTTAATCGAAGAATATCCCTTAATATCTTTTTTAGATGAGTCGGAAGTCGAATTATTTTAATGCAGTTTTTTTTCAAAGATCGAGTGAATTCTAAAAACACCTTTATAATTGAAATGGGGCAATTTTTGACGAAGATATGGCCATTTATTTCAAGGTAGAGCCTATTTAATGCTTTCCATATATTTTCTATTTATCGAAGAATATCCCTTAATATCTTTATAAGATGAGTCGAAAGTCAAATTATTTTACTGCAGTTTTATTCCAAAGATCGAGTGAATTCTAAAAACACCTTTATAATTGAAATGGGGCAATTTTTGACGAAGATATAGCCATTTATTTCAAGGTAGACCCTATTTAATGCTTTCCATATATTTTCTATTTATCGAAGAATATCCCTTAATATCTTTCTTAGATGAGTCGGAAGTCAAATTATTTTAATGCAGTTTTGTTTCAAAGATCGAGTGAATTCTAAAAACACCTTTATAATTGAAAAAGGGCAGTTTTTGACGAAGATATGGCCATTTATTTCAAGGTTGACCCTATTTAATGTTTGGCTTATATTTTCTATTAATCGAAGAATATCCCTTAATATCTTTCTTAGATGAGTCGGAAGTCGAATTATTTTAATGCAGTTTTGTTCCAAAGATCGAATGAATTCTAAAAACACCTTTATAATTGAAATGGGGCAATTTTTGACGAAGATATGGCCATTTATTTCAAGGTTGACCCTATTTAATGTTTGGCTTATATTTTCTATTAATCGAAGAATATCCCTTAATATCTTTCTTAGATGAGTCGGAAGTCAAATTATTTTAATGCAGTTTTGTTTCAAAGATCGAGTGAATTCTAAAAACACCTTTATAATTGAAATGGGGCAATTTTTGACGAAGATATGGCCATTTATTTCAAGGTAAACCCTATTTAATGCTTTCCATATATTTTCTATTTATCGAAGAATATCCCTTAATATCTTTCTTAGATGAGTCGGAAGTCAAATTATTTTAATGCAGTTTTGTTTCAAAGATCGAGTGAATTCTAAAAACACCTTCATAATTGAAATGGGGCAATTTTTTACGAAGATATGGCCATTTATTTCAAGGTAGACCCTATTTAATGCTTTCCATATATTTTCTATTTATCGAAGAATATCCCCTAATATCTTTCTTAGATGAGTCGGAAGTCAAATTATTTTAATGCAGTTTTGTTTCAAAGATTGAGTGAATTCTAAAAACACCTTTATAATTGAAATGGGGCAATTTTTGACGAAGATATGGCCATTTATTTCAAGGTAGAGCCTATTTAATGCTTTCCATATATTTTCTATTTGTCAAAGAATATCCCTCAATATCTTTCTTAGCTGAAACGGAAGTCAAATTATTTTAATGCAGTTTTGTTCCAAAGATCGAGTGAATTCTAAAAACACCTTTATAATTGAAATGGGGCAATTTTTGACGAAGATATGGCCATTTATTTCAAGGTTGACCCTATTTAATGTTTGGCTTATATTTTCTATTAATCGAAGAATATCCCTTAATATCTTTCTTAGATGAGTCGGAAGTCAAATTATTTTAATGCAGTTTTGTTCCAAAGATCGAGTGAATTCTAAAAACACCTTTATAATTGAAATGGGGCAATTTTTGACGAAGATATGGCCATTTATTTCAAGGTAGACCCTATTTAATGCTTTCCATATATTTTCTATTTATCGAAGAATATCCCTTAATATCTGTCTTACATGAGTCGGTAGTCAAATATATTTAATGCAGTTTTGTTTCAAAGATCGAGTGAATTCTAAAAACACCTTTATAATTGAAATGGGGCAATTTTTGACGAAGATATGGCCATTTATTTCAAAGTTGACCCTATTTAATGTTTGGCTTATATTTTCTATTAATCGAAGAATATCCCTTAATATCTTTCTTAGATGAGTCGGAAGTCAAATTATTTTAATGCAGTTTTGTTTCAAAGATTGTGTGAATTCTAAAAACACCTTTATAATTGAAATGGGGCAATTTTTGACGAAGATATGGCCATTTATTTCAAGGTAGACCCTATTTAATACTTTCCATATATTTTCTGTTAATCAAAGAATATCCCTCAATATCTTTCTTAGATGAGTCGGAAGTCAAATTATTTTAATGCAGTTTTGTTCCAAAGATCGAGCGAATTCTAAAAACACCTTTATAATTGAAATGGGGCAATTTTTGACGAAGATATGGCCATTTATTTCAAGGTAGACCCTATTTAATGCTTTCCGTTTATTTTCTGTTAATTCTAAAAACACCTTTATAATTGAAATGGGGCAATTTTTGACGAAGATATGGTCATTTATTTCAAGGTTGACCCTATTTAATGTTTGGCTTATATTTTCTATTAATCGAAGAGTATCCCTTAATATCTTTCTTAGATGAGTAGGAAGTCAAATTATTTTAATGCAGTTTTGTTCCAAGGATCGAGTGAATTCTAAAAACACCTTTATAATTGAAATGGGGCAATTTTTGACGAAGATATGGCCATTTATTTCAAGGTAAAGCCTATTTAATGCTTTCCATATATTTTCTATTTATCGAAGAATATCCCTTAATATCTTTCTTAGATGAGTCGAAAGTCAAATTATTTTACTGCAGTTTTGTTCCAAAGATCGAGTGAATTATAAAAACACCTATGTAATTGAAATAAGGCAATTTTTGACGATCATCTGCCCATTTATTTCAAGGAAGAGCCTATTTAATGCTTTCCATATATTATCTATTTGTCGAAGAATATCCCTCAATATCTTTCTTAGCTGAGTCGAAAGTCAAATTATTTTAATGCAGTTTTGTTCCAAAGATCGAGCGAATTCTAAAAACACCTTTATAATTGAAATGGGGCAATTTTTGACGAAGATATGGCCATTTATTTCAAGGTAGACCCTATTTAATGCTTTCCATATATTTTCTGTTAATCGAAGAATATCCCTTAATATCTTTCTTAGGTGAGTCGAAAGTCAAATTATTTTAATGCAGTTTTGTTTCAAAGATTGAGTGAATTCTAAAAACACCTTTATAATTGAAATGGGGCAATTTTTGACGAAGATATGGCCATTTATTTCAAGGTAGAGCCTATTTAATGCTTTCCATATATTTTCTATTTATCGAAGAATATCCCTTAATATCTTTCTTAGATGAGTCGGAAGTCAAATTATTTTAATGCAGTTTTGTTTCACAGATCGAGTGAATTCTAAAAAAACCTTTATAATTGAAATGGGGCAATTTTTGACGAAGATATGGCCATTTATTTCAAGGTTGACCCTATTTAATGTTTGGCTTATATTTTCTATTAATCGAAGAATATCCCTTAATATCTTTCTTAGACGAGTCGGAAGTCAAATTATTTTAATGCAGTTTTGTTTCAAAGATTGAGTGAATTCTAAAACACCTTTATAATTTAAATGGGGCAATTTTTGACGAAGATATGGCCATTTATTTCAAGGTAGACCCTATTTAATACTTTCCATATATTTTCTGTTAATCAAAGAATATCCCTTAATATCTTTTTTAGATGAGTCGGAAGTCGAATTATTTTAATGCAGTTTTGTTTCAAAGATCGAGTGAATTCTAAAAACACCTTTATAATTGAAATGGGGCAATTTTTGACGAAGATATGGCCATTTATTTCAAGGTAGACCCTATTTAATGCTTTCCATATATTTTCTATTTGTCGAAGAATATCCCTCAATATCTTTCTTAGCTGAGTCGGAAGTCAAATTATTTTAATGCAGTTTTGTTTCAAAGATCGAGCGAATTCTAAAAACACCTTTATAATTGAAATGGGGCAATTTTTGACGAAGATATGGCCATTTATTTGAAGGTAGACCCTATTTAATGCTTTCCATATATTTTCTGTTAATTCTAAAAACACCTTTATAATTGAAATGGGGCAATTTTTGACGAAGATATGGCCATTTATTTCAAGGTTGACCCTATTTAATGTTTGGCTTATATTTTCTATTAATCGAAGAGTATCCCTTAATATCTTTCTTAGATGAGTAGGAAGTCAAATTATTTTAATGCAGTTTTGTTCCAAAGATCGAGTGAATTCTAAAAACACCTTTATAATTGAAATGGGGCAATTTTTGACGAAGATATGGCCATTTATTTCAAGGTAGACCCTATTTAATGCTTTCCATATATTTTCTATTTATCGAAGAATATCCCTTAATATCTTTCTTAGATGAGTCGAAAGTCAAATTATTTTACTGCAGTTTTGTTCCAAAGATCGAGTGAATTCAAAAAACACCTTTATAATTGAAATGGGGCAATTTTTGACGAAGATATGGCCATTTATTTCAAGGTTGACCCTATTTAATGTTTGCCTTATATTTTCTATTAATCGAAGAATATCCCTTAATATCTTTCTTAGATGAGTCGGAAGTCAAATTATTTTAATGCAGTTTTGTTTCAAAGATCGAGTGAATTCTAAAAACACCTTTATAATTGAAATGGGGCAATTTTTGACGAAGATATGGCCATTTATTTCAAGGTAGACCCTATTTAATGCTTTCCATATATTTTCTATTTATCGAAGAATATCCCTTAATATCTTTCTTACATGAGTCGGTAGTCAAATAATTTTAATGCAGTTTTGTTTCAAAGATCGAGTGAATTCTAAAAACACCTTTATAATTGAAATGGGGCAATTTTTGACGAAGATATGGCCATTTATTTCAAGGTAGACCCTATTTAATGCTTTCCATATATTTTCTATTTGTCGAAGAATATCCCTCAATATCTTTCTTAGCTGAGTCGGAAGTCAAATTATTTTAATGCAGTTTTGTTCCAAAGATCGAGCGAATTCTAAAAACACCTTTATAATTGAAATGGGGCAATTTTTGACGAAGATATGGCCATTTATTTCAAGGTAGACCCTATTTAATGCTTTCCATATATTTTCTATTTATCGAAGAATATCCCTTAATATCTGTCTTACATGAGTCGGTAGTCAAATAATTTTAATGCAGTTTTGTTTCAAAGATTGAGTGAATTCTAAAAACACCTTTATAATTGAAATGGGACAATTTTTGACGAAGATATGGCAATTTATTTCAAGGTTGACCCTATTTAATGTTTGGCTTATATTTTCTATTAATCGAAGAATATCCCTTAATATCTTTCTTAGATGAGTCGGATGTCAAATTATTTTAATGCAATTTTATTCCAAAGATCGAGTGAATTCTTAAAACACCTTTATAATTGAAATGGGGCAATTTTTGACGAAGACATGGCCATTTATTTCAAGGTAGACCCTATTTAATACTTTCCATATATTTTCTGTTAATCAAAGAATATCCCTTAATATCTTTTTTAGATGAGTCGGAAGTCAAATTATTTTAATGCAGTTTTGTTCCAAAGATCGAGTGAATTCTAAAAACACCTTTATAATTGAAATGGGGTAATTTTTGACGAAGATATGGCCATTTATTTCAAGGTAGACCCTATTTAATGCTTTCCATATATTTTCTATTAATCGAAGAATATCCCTTAATATCTTTCTTAGATGAGTCGGATGTCAAATTATTTTAATGCAATTTTATTCCAAAGATCGAGTGAATTCTAAAAACACCTTTATAATTGAAATGGGGCAATTTTTGACGAAGATATGGCCATTTATTTCAAGGTAGACCCTATTTAATACTTTCCATATATTTTCTGTTAATCGAAGAATATCCCTTAATATCTTTCTTAGATGAGTCGGAAGTCAAATTATTTTAATGCAGTTTTGTTTTAAAGATTGAGTGAATTCTAAAAACACCTTTATAATTGAAATGGGGCAATTTTTGACGAAGATATGGCCATTTATTTCAAGGTAGACCCTATTTAATGCTTTCCATATATTTTCTATTTATCGAAGAATATCCCTTAATATCTTTCTTAGATGAGTCGGAAGTCAAATTATTTTAATGCAGTTTTGTTTCAAAGATTGAGTAAATTCTAAAAACACCTTTATAATTGA
This sequence comes from Drosophila grimshawi, assembly GCF_018153295.1. NCBI lineage: Eukaryota > Metazoa > Arthropoda > Insecta > Diptera > Drosophilidae > Drosophila > Drosophila grimshawi. The sequence goes on from NW_025063099.1 coordinate 66,717, forward strand.
AATGGGGCAATTTTTGACGAAGATATAGCCATTTATTTCAAGGTAGACCCTATTTAATACTTTCCAAATATTTTCTGTTAATCAAAGAATATCCCTTAATATCTTTCTTAGATGAGTCGGAAGTCAAATTATTTTAACGCAGTTTTATTCCAAAGATTGGGTGAATTCTAAAAACACCTTTATAATTGAAATGGGGCAATTTTTGACGAAGATATGGCCATTTATTTCAAGGTAGACCCTATTTAATGCTTTACATATATTTTCTATTAATCGAAGAATATCCCTTAATATCTTTCTTAGATGAGTCGAAAGTCAAATTATTTTAATGCAGTTTTGTTTCAAAGATTGAGTGAATTCTAAAAACACCTTTATAATTGAAATGGGGCAATTTTTGACGAAGATATGGCCATTTATTTCAAGGTAGAGCCTATTTAATGCTTTCCATATATTTTCTATTTGTCGAAGAATATCTCTCAATATCTTTCTTAGCTGAGTCGGATGTCAAATTATTTTAATGCAGTTTTGTTCCAAAGATCGAGCGAATTCTAAAAACACCTTTATAATTGAAATGGGGCAATTTTTGACGAAGATATGGCCATTTATTTCAAGGTAGACCCTATTTAATGCTTTCCATATATTTTCTGTTAATCGAAGAATATCCCTTAATATCTTTCTTAGGTGAGTCGGAAGTCAAAATATTTTAACGCAGTTTTATTCCAAAGATTGAGTGAATTCTAAAAACACCTTTATAATTGAAATGGGGCAATTTTTGACGAAGATATGGCCATTTATTTCAAGGTAGACCCTATTTAATGCTTTCCATATATTTTCTATTTATCGAAGAATATCCCTTAATATCTTTCTTAGATGAGTCGGAAGTCAAATTATTTTAATGCAGTTTTGTTTCAAAGATTGAGTGAATTCTAAAAACACCTTTATAATTGAAATGGGGCAATTTTTGACGAAGATATGGCCATTTATTTCAAGGTTGACCCTATTTAATGTTTGGCTTATATTTTCTATTAATCGAAGAATATCCCTTAATATCTTTCTTAGATGAGTCGGAAGTCAAATTATTTTAATGCAGTTTTGTTTCAAAGATTGAGTGAATTCTAAAAACACCTTTATAATTGAAATGGGGCAATTTTTGACGAAGATATGGCCATTTATTTCAAGGTAGACCCTATTTAATACTTTCCATATATTTTCTGTTAATCAAAGAATATCCCTTAATATCTTTTTTAGATGAGTCGAAAGTCGAATTATCTTAATGCAGTTTTGTTTCAAAGATCGAGTGAATTCTAAAAACACCTTTATAATTGAAATGGGGCAATTTTTGACGAAGATATGGCCATTTATTTCAAGGTAGAGCCTATTTAATGCTTTCCATATATTTTCTATTTGTCGAAGAATATCCCTCAATATCTTTCTTAGCTGAGTCGGAAGTCAAATTATTTTAATGCAGTTTTGTTCCAAAGATCGAGCGAATTCTAAAAATACCTTTATAATTGAAATGGGGCAATTTTTGACGAAGATATGGCCATTTATTTCAAGGTAGACCCTATTTAATGCTTTCCATATATTTTCTGTTAATTCTAAAAACACCTTTATAATTGAAATGGGGCAATTTTTGACGAAGATATGGCCATTTATTTCAAGGTTGACCCTATTTAATGTTTGGCTTATATTTTCTATTAATCGAAGAGTATCCCTTAATATCTTTCTTAGATGAGTAGGAAGTCAAATTATTTTAATGCAGTTTTGTTCCAAAGATCGAGTGAATTCTAAAAACACCTTTATAATTGAAATGGGGCAATTTTTGACGAAGATATGGCCATTTATTTCAAGGTAAAGCCTATTTAATGCTTTCCATATATTTTCTATTTATCGAAGAATATCCCTTAATATCTTTCTTAGATGAGTCGAAAGTCAAATTATTTTACTGCAGTTTTGTTCCAAAGATCGAGTGAATTATAAAAACACCTTTATAATTGAAATGGGGCAATTTTTGACGAAGATATGGCCATTTATTTCAAGGTAGACCCTATTTAATGCTTTCCATATATTTTCTATTTGTCGAAGAATATCCCTCAATATCTTTCTTAGCTGAGTCGGATGTCAAATTATTTTAATGCAGTTTTGTTCCAAAGATCGAGCGAATTCTAAAAACACCTTTATAATTGAAATGGGGCAATTTTTGACGAAGATATGGCCATTTATTTCAAGGTAGACCCTATTTAATGCTTTCCATATATTTTCTGTTAATCGAAGAATATCCCTTAATATCTTTCTTAGGTGAGTCGAAAGTCAAATTATTTTAATGCAGTTTTGTTTCAAAGATTGAGTGAATTCTAAAAACACCTTTATAATTGAAATGGGGCAATTTTTGACGAAGATATGGCCATTTATTTCAAGGTAGAGCCTATTTAATGCTTTCCATATATTTTCTATTTATCGAAGAATATCCCTTAATATCTTTCTTAGATGAGTCGGAAGTCAAATTATTTTAATGCAGTTTTGTTTCACAGATCGAGTGAATTCTAAAAACACCTTTATAATTGAAATGGGGCAATTTTTGACGAAGATATGGCCATTTATTTCAAGGTTGACCCTATTTAATGTTTGGCTTATATTTTCTATTAATCGAAGAATATCCCTTAATATCTTTCTTAGACGAGTCGGAAGTCAAATTATTTTAATGCAGTTTTGTTTCAAAGATTGAGTGAATTCTAAAAACACCTTTATAATTGAAATGGGGCAATTTTTGACGAAGATATGGCCATTTATTTCAAGGTAGACCCTATTTAATACTTTCCATATATTTTCTGTTAATCAAAGAATATCCCTTAATATCTTTTTTAGATGAGTCGGAAGTCGAATTATTTTAATGCAGTTTTGTTTCAAAGATCGAGTGAATTCTAAAAACACCTTTATAATTGAAATGGGGCAATTTTTGACGAAGATATGGCCATTTATTTCAAGGTAGAGCCTATTTAATGCTTTCCATATATTTTCTATTTGTCGAAGAATATCCCTCAATATCTTTCTTAGCTGAGTCGGAAGTCAAATTATTTTAATGCAGTTTTGTTCAAAAGATCGAGCGAATTCTAAAAACACCTTTATAATTGAAATGGGGCAATTTTTGACGAAGATATGGCCATTTATTTGAAGGTAGACCCTATTTAATGCTTTCCATATATTTTCTGTTAATTCTAAAAACACCTTTATAAATGAAATGGGGCAATTTTTGACGAAGATATGGCCATTTATTTCAAGGTTGACCCTATTTAATGTTTGGCTTATATTTTCTATTAATCGAAGAGTATCCCCTTAATATCTTTCTTAGATGAGTCGGAAGTCAAATTATTTTAATGCAGTTTTGTTCCAAAGATCGAGTGAATTCTAAAAACACCTTTATAATTGAAATGGGGCAATTTTTGACGAAGATATGGCCATTTATTTCAAGGTAAAGCCTATTTAATGCTTTCCATATATTTTCTATTTATCGAAGAATATCCCTTAATATCTTTCTTAGATGAGTCGGAAGTCAAATTATTTTACTGCAGTTTTGTTTCAAAGATCGAGTGAATTCAAAAAACACCTTTATAATTGAAATGGGGCAATTTTTGACGAAGATATGGCCATTTATTTCAAGGTTGACCCTATTTAATGTTTGCCTTATATTTTCTATTAATCGAAGAATATCCCTTAATATCTTTCTTAGATGAGTCGGAAGTCAAATTATTTTAATGCAGTTTTGTTTCAAAGATCGAGTGAATTCTAAAAACACCTTTATAATTGAAATGGGGCAATTTTTGACGAAGATATGGCCATTTATTTCAAGGTAGACCCTATTTAATGCTTTCCATATATTTTCTATTTATCGAAGAATATCCCTTAATATCTGTCTTACATGAGTCGGTAGTCAAATAATTTTAATGCAGTTTTGTTTCAAAGATCGAGTGAATTCTAAAAACACCTTAATAATTGAAATGGGGCAATTTTTGACGAAGATATGGCCATTTATTTCAAGGTAGAGCCTATTTAATGCTTTCCATATATTTTCTATTTGTCGAAGAATATCCCTCAATATCTTTCTTAGCTGAGTCGGAAGTCAAATTATTTTAATGCAGTTTTGTTCCAAAGATCGAGCGAATTCTAAAAACACCTTTATAATTGAAATGGGGCAATTTTTGACGAAGATATGGCCATTTATTTCAAGGTAGACCCTATTTAATGCTTTCCATATATTTTCTATTTATCGAAGAATATCCCTTAATATCTGTCTTACATGAGTCGGTAGTCAAATAATTTTAATGCAGTTTTGTTTCAAAGATCGAGTGAATTCTAAAAACACCTTTATAATTGAAATGGGGCAATTTTTGACGAAGATATGGCAATTTATTTCAAGGTTGACCCTATTTAATGTTTGGCTTAAATTTTCAATTAATCGAAGAATATCCCTTAATATCTTTCTTAGATGAGTCGGATGTCAAATTATTTTAATGCAGTTTTGTTTGGAAGATTAAGTGAATTCTAAAAACACCTTTATAATTGAAATGGGGCAATTTTTGACGAAGACATGGCCATTTATTTCAAGGTAGACCCTATTTAATACTTTCCATATATTTTCTGTTAATCAAAGAATATCCCTTAATATCTTTTTTAGATGAGTCGGAAGTCGAATTATTTTAATGCAGTTTTGTTTCAACGATCGAGTGAATTCTAAAAACACCTTTATAATTGAAATGGGGCAATTTTTGACGAAGATATGGCCATTTATTTCAAGGTAGAGCCTATTTAATGCTTTCCATATATTTTCTATTTATCGAAGAATATCCCTTAATATCTTTCTTAGATGAGTCGGATGTCAAATTATTTTAATGCAGTTTTGTTCCAAAGATCGAGCGAATTCTAAAAACACCTTTATAATTGAAATGGGGCAATTTTTGACGAAGATATGGCCATTTATTTCAAGGTAGACCCTATTTAATGCTTTCCATATATTTTCTGTTAATCGAAGAATATCCCTTAATATCTTTCTTAGATGAGTCGAAAGTCAAATTATTTTAATGCAGTTTTGTTTTAAAGATTGAGTAAATTCTAAAAACACCTTTATAATTGAAATGGGGCAATTTTTGACGAAGATATAGCCATTTATTTCAAGGTAGACCCTATTTAATACTTTCCAAATATTTTCTGTTAATCAAAGAATATCCCTTAATATCTTTCTTAGATGAGTCGGAAGTCAAATTATTTTAACGCAGTTTTATTCCAAAGATTGGGTGAATTCTAAAAACACCTTTATAATTGAAATGGAGCAATTTTTGACGAAGATATGGCCATTTATTTCAAGGTAGACCCTATTTAATGCTTTACATATATTTTCTGTTAATCGAAGAATATCCCTTAATATCTTTCTTAGATGAGTCGAAAGTCAAATTATTTTAATGCAGTTTTGTTTCAAGGATTGAGTGAATTCTAAAAACACCTTTATAATTGAAATGGGGCAATTTTTGACGAAGATATGGCCATTTATTTCAAGGTAGAGCCTATTTAATGCTTTCCATATATTTTCTATTTGTCGAAGAATATCTCTCAATATCTTTCTTAGCTGAGTCGGATGTCAAATTATTTTAATGCAGTTTTGTTCCAAAGATCGAGCGAATTCTAAAAACACCTTTATAATTGAAATAGGGCAATTTTTGACGAAGATATGGCCATTTATTTCAAGGTAGACCCTATTTAATGCTTTCCAAATATTTTCCGTTAATCGAAGAATATCCCTTAATATCTTTCTTAGGTGAGTCGAAAGTCAAATTATTTTAACGCAGTTTTATTCCAAAGATTGAGTGAATTCTAAAAACACCTTTATAATTGAAATGGGGCAATTCTTGACGAAGATATGGCCATTTATTTCAAGGTAGAGCCTATTTAATGCTTTCCATATATTTTCTATTTATCGAAGAATATCCCTTAATATCTTTCTTAGATGAGTCGGAAGTCAAATTATTTTAATGCAGTTTTGTTTCAAAGATTGAGTGAATTCTAAAAACACCTTTATAATTGAAATGGGGCAATTTTTGACGAAGATATGGCCATTTATTTCAAGGTTGACCCTATTTAATGTTTGGCTTATATTTTCTATTAATCGAAGAATATCCCTTAATATCTTTCTTAGATGAGTCGGAAGTCAAATTATTTTAATGCAGTTTTGTTTCAAAGATTGAGTGAATTCTAAAAACACCTTTATAATTGAAATGGGGCAATTTTTGACGAAGATATGGCCATTTATTTCAAGGTAGACCCTATTTAATACTTTCCATATATTTTCTGTTAATCAAAGAATATCCCTTAATACATTTATTTCAAGGTTGACCCTATTTAATGTTTGCCTTATATTTTCTATTAATCGAAGAATATCCCTTAATATCTTTCTTAGATGAGTCGAAAGTCAAATTATTTTAATGCAGTTTTGTTTCAAGGATTGAGTGAATTCTAAAAACACCTTTATAATTGAAATGGGGCAATTTTTGACGAAGATATGGCCATTTATTTCAAGGTAGACCCTATTTAATGCTTTCCATATATTTTCTATTTATCGAAGAATATCCCTTAATATCTTTCTTAGATGAGTCGGTAGTCAAATAATTTTAATGCAGTTTTGTTTCAAAGATCGAGTGAATTCTAAAAACACCTTTATAATTGAAATGGGGCAATTTTTGACGAAGATATGGCCATTTATTTCAAGGTAGAGCCTATTTAATGCTTTCCATATATTTTCTATTTGTCGAAGAATATCCCTCAATATCTTTCTTAGCTGAGTCGGAAGTCAAATTATTTTAATGCAGTTTTGTTCCAAAGATCGAGCGAATTCTAAAAACACCTTTATAATTGAAATGGGGCAATTCTTGACGAAGATATGGCCATTTATTTCAAGGTAGACCCTATTTAATGCTTTCCATATATTTTCTGTTAATCGAAGAATATCCCTTAATATCTTTTTTAGATGAGTCAGAAGTCAAATTATTTTAATGCAGTTTTGTTTCAAAGATCGAGTGAATTCTAAAAACACCTTTATAATTGAAATGGGGCAATTTTTGACGAAGATATGGCCATTTATTTCAAGGTAGAGCCTATTTAATGCTTTCCATATATTTTCTATTTGTCGAAGAATATCCCTCAATATCTTTCTTAGCTGAGTCGGAAGTCAAATTATTTTAATGCAGTTTTGTTCCAAAGATCGAGCGAATTCTAAAAACACCTTTATAATTGAAATGGGGCAATTTTTGACGAAGATATGGCCATTTATTTCAAGGTAGACCCTATTTAATGCTTTCCATATATTTTCTGTTAATTCTAAAAACACCTTTATAATTGAAATGGGGCAATTTTTGACGAAGATATGGCCATTTATTTCAAGGTTGACCCTATTTAATGTTTGGCTTATATTTTCTATTAATCGAAGAGTATCCCTTAATATCTTTCTTAGATGAGTAGGAAGTCAAATTATTTTAATGCAGTTTTGTTCCAAAGATCGAGTGAATTCTAAAAACACCTTTATAATTGAAATGGGGCAATTTTTGACGAAGATATGGCCATTTATTTCAAGGTAAAGCCTATTTAATGCTTTCCATATATTTTCTATTTATCGAAGAATATCCCTTAATATCTTTCTTAGATGAGTCGGAAGTCAAATTATTTTAATGCAGTTTTGTTTCAAAGATTGAGTGAATTCTAAAAACACCTTTATAATTGAAATGGGGCAATTTTTGACGAAGATATGGCCATTTATTTCAAGGTAGACCCTATTTAATACTTTCCATATATTTTCTGTTAATCAAAGAATATCCCTTAATATCTTTCTTAGTAGTGAATTTTATTTTTTTAAAAAAAAAAAAAAAATATAAAAAAAAAGGGGAAACATTTATTTCAAGGTTGACCCTATTTAATGTTTGCCTTATATTTTCTATTAATCGAAGAATATCCCTTAATATCTTTCTTAGATGAGTCGGAAGTCAAATTATTTTAATGCAGTTTTGTTTCAAAGATCGAGTGAATTCTAAAAACACCTTTATAATTGAAATGGGGCAATTTTTGACGAAGATATGGCCATTTATTTCAAGGTAGACCCTATTTAATGCTTTCCATATATTTTCTATTTATCGAAGAATATCCCTTAATATCTTTCTTAGATGAGTCGGAAGTCAAATAATTTTAATGCAGTTTTGTTTCAAAGATCAAGTGAATTCTAAAAACACCTTTATAATTGAAATGGGGCAATTTTTGACGAAGATATGGCCATTTATTTCAAGGTAGACCCTATTTAATGCTTTCCATATATTTTCTATTTATCGAAGAATATCCCTCAATATCTTTCTTAGCTGAGTCGGAAGTCAAATTATTTTAATGCAGTTTTGTTTCAAAGATCGAGCGAATTCTAAAAACACCTTTATAATTGAAATGGGGCAATTTTTGACGAAGATATGGCCATTTATTTCAAGGTAGACCCTATTTAATGCTTTCCATATATTTTCTATTTATCGAAGAATATCCCTTAATATCTTTTTTAGATGAGTCGGTAGTCAAATTATTTTAATGCAGTTTTGTTTCAAAGATCGAGTGAATTCTAAAAACACCTTTATAATTGAAATGGGGCAATTTTTGACGAAGATATGGCCATTTATTTCAAGGTAGAGCCTATTTAATGCTTTCCATATATTTTCTATTTGTCGAAGAATATCCCTCAATATCTTTCTTAGCTGAGTCGGAAGTCAAATTATTTTAATGCAGTTTTGTTCCAAAGATCGAGCGAATTCTAAAAACACCTTTATAATTGAAATGGGGCAATTTTTGACGAAGATATGGCCATTTATTTCAAGGTAGACCCTATTTAATGCTTTCCATATATTTTCTGTTAATTCTAAAAACACCTTTATAATTGAAATGGGGCAATTTTTGACGAAGATATGGCCATTTATTTCAAGGTTGACCCTATTTAATGTTTGGCTTATATTTTCTATTAATCGAAGAGTATCCCTTAATATCTTTCTTAGATGAGTAGGAAGTCAAATTATTTTAATGCAGTTTTGTTCCAAAGATCGAGTGAATTCTAAAAACACCTTTATAATTGAAATGGGGCAATTTTTGACGAAGATATGGCCATTTATTTCAAGGTAAAGCCTATTTAATGCTTTCCATATATTTTCTATTTATCGAAGAATATCCCTTAATATCTTTCTTAGATGAGTCGAAAGTCAAATTATTTTACTGCAGTTTTGTTCCAAAGATCGAGTGAATTCTAAAAACACCTTTATAATTGAAATGGGGCAATTTTTGACGAAGATATGGCCATTTATTTCAAGGTTGACCCTATTTAATGTTTGGCTTATATTTTCTATTAATCGAAGAATATCCCTTAATATCTTTCTTAGATGAGTCGGAAGTCAAATTATTTTAATGCAGTTTTGTTTCAAAGATCGAGTGAATTCTAAAAACACCTTTATAATTGAAATGGGGCAATTTTTGACGAAGATATGGCCATTTATTTCAAGGTAGACCCTATTTAATGCTTTCCATATATTTTCTATTTATCGAAGAATATCCCTTAATATCTTTCTTAGATGAGTCGGAAGTCAAATAATTTTAATGCAGTTTTGTTCCAAAGATCAAGTGAATTCTAAAAACACCTTTATAATTGAAATGGGGCAATTTTTGACGAAGATATGGCCATTTATTTCAAGGTTGACCCTATTTAATGTTTGGCTTAAATTTTCAATTAATCGAAGAATATCCCTTAATATCTTTCTTAGATGAGTCGGAAGTCAAATTATTTTAATGCAGTTTTGTTTCAAAGATCGAGCGAATTCTAAAAACACCTTTATAATTGAAATGGGGCAATTTTTGACGAAGATATGGCCATTTATTTCAAGGTAGACCCTATTTAATACTTTCCATATATTTTCTGTTAATCAAAGAATATCCCTTAATATCTTTTCTTAGATGAGTCGGAAGTCAAATTATTTTAATGCAGTTTTGTTCCAAAGATCGAGTGAATTCTAAAAACACCTTTATAATTGAAATGGGGCAATTTTTGACGAAGATATGGCCATTTATTTCAAGGTAGAGCCTATTTAATGCTTTCCATATATTTTCTATTTATCGAAGAATATCCCTTAATATCTTTCTTAGATGAGTCGGTAGTCAAATTATTTTAATGCAGTTTTGTTTCAAAGATCGAGTGAATTCTAAAAACACCTTTATAATTGAAATGGGGCAATTTTTGACGAAGATATGGCCATTTATTTCAAGGTAGAGCCTATTTAATGCTTTCCATATATTTTCTATTTGTCGAAGAATATCCCTCAATATCTTTCTTAGCTGAGTCGGAAGTCAAATTATTTTAATGCAGTTTTGTTCCAAAGATCGAGCGAATTCTAAAAACACCTTTATAATTGAAATGGGGCAATTTTTGACGAAGATATGGCCATTTATTTCAAGGTAGACCCTATTTAATGCTTTCCATATATTTTCTTTTAATTCTAAAAACACCTTTATAATTGAAATGGGGCAATTTTTGACGAAGATATGGCCATTTATTTCAAGGTTGACCCTATTTAATGTTTGGCTTATATTTTCTATTAATCGAAGAGTATCCCTTAATATCTTTCTTAGATGAGTAGGAAGTCAAATTATTTTAATGCAGTTTTGTTCCAAAGATCGAGTGAATTCTAAAAACACCTTTATAATTGAAATGGGGCAATTTTTGACGAAGATATGGCCATTTATTTCAAGGTAAACCCTATTTAATGCTTTCCATATATTTTCTATTTATCGAAGAATATCCCTTAATATCTTTCTTAGATGAGTCGAAAGTCAAATTATTTTACTGCAGTTTTGTTCCAAAGATCGAGTGAATTCTAAAAACACCTTTATAATTGAAATGGGGCAATTTTTGACGAAGATATGGCCATTTATTTCAAGGTTGACCCTATTTAATGTTTGGCTTATATTTTCTATTAATCGAAGAATATCCCTTAATATCTTTCTTAGATGAGTCGGAAGTCAAATTATTTTAATGCAGTTTTGTTTCAAAGATCGAGTGAATTCTAAAAACACCTTTATAATTGAAATGGGGCAATTTTTGACGAAGATATGGCCATTTATTTCAAGGTAGACCCTATTTAATGCTTTCCATATATTTTCTATTTATCGAAGAATATCCCTTAATATCTGTCTTACATGAGTCGGTAGTCAAATAATTTTAATGCAGTTTTGTTTCAAAGATCGAGTGAATTCTAAAAACACCTTTATAATTGAAATGGGGCAATTTTTGACGAAGATATGGCCATTTATTTCAAGGTTGACCCTATTTAATGTTTGGCTTAAATTTTCAATTAATCGAAGAATATCCCTTAATATCTTTCTTAGATGAGTCGGAAGTCAAATTATTTTAATGCAGTTTTGTTTCAAAGATCGAGTGAATTCTAAAAACACCTTTATAATTGAAATGGGGCAATTTTTGACGAAGATATGGCCATTTATTTCAAGGTAGAGCCTATTTAATGCTTTCCATATATTTTCTATTTATCGAAGAATATCCCTTAATATCTTTCTTAGATGAGTCGGAAGTCAAATTATTTTAATGCAGTTTTGTTCCAAAGATTGAGCAAATTCTAAAAACACCTTTATAACTGAAATGGGGCAATTTTTGACGAAGATATAGCCATTTATTTCAAGGTAGACCCTATTTAATACTTTCCAAATATTTTCTGTTAATCAAAGAATATCCCTTATTATCTTTCTTAGATGAGTCGGAAGTCAAATTATTTTAACGCAGTTTTATTCCAAAGATTGGGCGAATTCTAAAAACACCTTTATAATTGAAATGGAGCAATTTTTGACGAAGATATGGCCATTTATTTCAAGGTAGACCCTATTTAATGCTTTCCATATATTTTCTATTAATCGAAGAATATCCCTTAATATCTTTCTTAGATGAGTCGGAAGTCAAATTATTTTAATGCAGTTTTGTTTCAAAGATTGAGTGAATTCTAAAAACACCTTTATAATTGAAATGGGGCAATTTTTGACGAAGATATGGCCATTTATTTCAAGGTAGAGCCCATTTAATGCTTTCCATATATTTTCTATTTATCGAAGAATATCCCTTAATATCTTTCTAAGATGAGTCGAAAGTCAAATTATTTTACTGTAGTTTTATTCCAAAGATCGAGTGAATTCTAAAAACACCTTTATAATTGAAATGGGGCAATTTTTGACGAAGATATAGCCATTTATTTCAAGGTAGACCCTATTTAATGCTTTCCATATATTTTCTATTTATCGAAGAATATCCCTTAATATCTTTCTTAGATGAGTCGGAAGTCAAATTATTTTAATGCAGTTTTGTTCCAAAGATCGAGTGAATTCTTAAAAACACCTGTATAATTGAAATGGGGCAGTTTTTGACGAAGATATGGCCATTTATTTCAAGGTTGACCCTATTTAATGTTTGGGTTATATTTTCTATTAATCGAAGAATATCCCTTAATATCTTTCTTAGATGAGTCGGAAGTCAAATTATTTTAATGCAGTTTTGTTTCAAAGATCGAGTGAATTCTAAAAACACCTTTATAATTGAAATGGGGCAATTGTTGACGAAGATATGGCCATTTATTTCAAGGTAAACCCTATTTAATGCTTTCCATATATTTTCTATTTATCGAAGAATATCCCTTAATATCTGTCTTACATGAGTCGGTAGTCAAATAATTTTAATGCAGTTTTGTTTCAAAGATCGAGTGAATTCTAAAAACACCTTTATAATTGAAATGGGGCAATTTTTGACGAAGATATGGCCATTTATTTCAAGGTTGACCCTATTTAATGCTTTCCTTAAATTTTCAATTAATCGAAGAATATCCCTTAATATCTTTCTTAGATGAGTCGAAAGTCAAATTATTTTAATGCAGTTTTGTTTCAAAGATCGAGTGAATTCTAAAAACACCTTTATAATTGAAATGGGGCAATTTTTGACGAAGATATGACCATTTATTTCAAGGTAGACCCTATTTAATACTTTCCATATATTTTCTATTAATCAAAGAATATCCCTTAATATCTTTTTTAGATGAGTCGGAAGTCGAATTATTTTAATGCAGTTTTGTTTCAAAGATTGAGTGAATTCTAAAAACACCTTTATAATTGGAATATGGCAATTTTTGACGAAGATATGGCCATTTATTTCAAGGTAGACCCTATTTAATGCTTTCCATATATTTTCTGTTAATCAAGAATATCCCTTAATATCTTTCTTAGATGAGTCGGAAGTCAAATTATTTTAATGCAGTTTTGTTTCAAAGACCAAGCGAATTCTAAAAACACCTTTATAATTGAAATGGAGCAATTTTTGACGAAGATATGGCCATTTATTTCAAGGTAAAGCCTATTTAATGCTTTCCATATATTTTCTATTAATCGAAGAATATCCCTTAATATCTTTCTTAGATGAGTCGAAAGTCAAATTATTTTAATGCAGTTTTGTTTCAAAGATTGAGTGAATTCTAAAAACACCTTTATAATTGAAATGGGGCAATTTTTGACGAAGATATGGCCATTTATTTCAAGGTAGAGCCCATTTAATGCTTTCCATATATTTTCTATTTATCGAAGAATATCCCTTAATATCTTTCTAAGATGAGTCGAAAGTCAATTTATTTTACTGTAGTTTTATTCCAAAGATCGAGTGAATTCTAAAAACACCTTTATAATTGAAATGGGGCAATTTTTGACGAAGATATAGCCATTTATTTCAAGGTAGACCCTATTTAATGCTTTCCATATATTTTCTATTTATCGAAGAATATCCCTTAATATCTTTCTTAGATGAGTCGGAAGTCAAATTATTTTAATGCAGTTTTGTTCCAAAGATCGAGTGAATTCTAAAAACACCTGTATAATTGAAATGGGGCAGTTTTTGACGAAGATATGGCCATTTATTTCAAGGTTGACCCTATTTAATGTTTGGCTTATATTTTCTATTAATCGAAGAATATCCCTTAATATCTTTCTTAGATGAGTCGGAAGTCAAATTAGTTTAATGCAGTTTTGTTCCAAAGATCGAGTGAATTCTAAAAACACCTTTATAATTGAAATGGGGCAATTGTTGACGAAGATATGGCCATTTATTTCAAGGTAAACCCTATTTAATGCTTTCCATATATTTTCTATTTATCGAAGAATATCCCTTAATATCTTTCTTACATGAGTCGAAAGTCAAATTATTTTAATGCAGTTTTGTTTCAAAGATTGAGTGAATTCTAAAAACACCTTTATAATTGAAATGGGGCAATTTTTGACGAAGATATGGCCATTTATTTCAAGGTAGATCCTATTTAATGCTTTCCATATATTTTCTATTTATCGAAGAATATCCCCTAATATCTTTCTAAGATGAGTCGAAAGTCAAATTATTTTACTGCAGTTTTATTCCAAAGGATCGAGTGAATTCTAAAAAACACCTTTATAATTTAAATGGGGCAATTTTTGACGAAGATATAGCCATTTATTTCAAGGTAGACCCTATTTAATGCTTTCCATATATTTTCTATTTATCGAAGAATATCCCTTAATATCTTTCTTAGATGAGTCGGAAGTCAAATTATTTTAATGCAGTTTTATTCCAAGGATCGAGTGAATTCTTAAAACACCTGTATAATTGAAATGGGGCAATTTTTTGACGACGATATGGCCCATTTATTTCAAGGTTGACCCTATTTAATGTTTGGGCTTATATTTTCTATTAATCGAAGAATATCCCTTAATATCTTTCTTAGATGAGTCGGAAGTCAAATTATTTTAATGCAGTTTTGTTTCAAAGATTGAGTGAATTCTAAAAACACCTTTATAATTGAAATGGGGCAATTTTTGACGAAGATATGGCCATTTATTTCAAGGTTGACCCTATTTAATGTTTGGCTTATATTTTCTATTAATCGAAGAATATCCCTTAATATCTTTCTTAGATGAGTCGGAAGTCAAATTATTTTAATGCAGTTTTGTTTCAAAGATCGAGTGAATTCTAAAAACACCTTTATAATTGAAATGGGGCAATTGTTGACGAAGATATGGCCATTTATTTCAAGGTAAACCCTATTTAATGCTTTCCATATATTTTCTATTTATCGAAGAATATCCCTTAATATCTTTCTAAGATGAGTCGAAAGTCAATTTATTTTACTGTAGTTTTATTCCAAAGATCGAGTGAATTCTAAAAACACCTTTATAATTGAAATGGGGCAATTTTTGACGAAGATATAGCCATTTATTTCAAGGTAGACCCTATTTAATGCTTTCCATATGTTTTCTATTTATCGAAGAATATCCCTTGATATCTTTCTTAGATGAGTCGGAAGTGAAATTATTTTAATGCAGTTTTGTTCCAAAGATCGAGTGAATTCTTAAAACACCTGTATAATTGAAATGGGGCAGTTGTTTGACGAGGAGATGGCCATTTAGTTCAAGGTTGACCCTATTTAATGTTTGGCTTATATTTTCTATTAATCGAAGAATATCCCTTAATATCTTTCTTAGATGAGTCGGAAGTCAAATTATTTTAATGCAGTTTTGTTCCAAAGATCGAGTGAATTCTAAAAACACCTTTATAATTGAAATGGGGCAATTTTTGACGAAGATATGGCCATTTATTTCAAGGTTGACCCTATTTAATGTTTGGCTTATATTTTCTATTAATCGAAGAATATCCCTTAATATCTTTCTTAGATGAGTCGGAAGTCAAATTATTTTAATGCAGTTTTGTTTCAAAGATTGAGTGAATTCTAAAAACACCTTTATAATTGAAATGGGGCAATTGTTGACGAAGATATGGCCATTTATTTCAAGGTAAACCCTATTTAATGCTTTCCATATATTTTCTATTTATCGAAGAATATCCCATAATATCTTTCTTACATGAGTCGGAAGTCAAATTATTTTAATGCAGTTTTGTTTCAAAGATTGAGTGAATTCTAAAAACACCTCTATAATTGAAATGGGGCAATTTTTGACGAAGATATGGCCATTTATTTCAAGGTAGATCCTATTTAATGCTTTCCATATATTTTCTATTTATCGAAGAATATCCCTTAATATCTTTCTAAGATGAGTCGAAAGTCAAATTATTTTACTGCAGTTTTATTCCAAAGATCGAGTGAATTCTAAAAACACCTTTATAATTTAAATGGGGCAATTTTTGACGAAGATATAGCCATTTATTTCAAGGTAGACCCTATTTAATGTTTGGCTTATATTTTCTATTAATCGAAGAATATCCCTTAATATCTTTCTTAGATGAGTCGGAAGTCAAATTATTTTAATGCAGTTTTGTTTCAAAGATCGAGTGAATTCTAAAAACACCTTTATAATTGAAATGGGGCAATTTTTGACGAAGATATGGCCATTTATTTCAAGGTAGACCCTATTTAATGCTTTCCATATATTTTCTATTTATCGAAGAATATCCCTTAATATCTTTCTTAGATGAGTCGGAAGTCAAATTATTTTAATGCAGTTTTATTCCAAAGATCGAGTGAATTCTAAAAACACCTTTATAATTGAAATGGGGCAATTTTTGACGAAGATATAGCCATTTATTTCAAGGTAGACCCTATTTAATGCTTTCCATATATTTTCTATTTATCGAAGAATATCCCTTAATATCTTTCTTAGATGAGTCGGAAGTCAAATTATTTTAATGCAGTTTTGTTCCAAAGATCGAGTGAATTCTTAAAACACCTGTATAATTGAAATGGGGCAATTTTTGACGAAGATATGGCCATTTATTTCAAGGTTGACCCTATTTAATGTTTGGCTTATATTTTCTATTAATCGAAGAATATCCCTTAATATCTTTCTTAGATGAGTCGGAAGTCAAATTATTTTAATGCAGTTTTGTTCCAAAGATCGAGTGAATTCTAAAAACACCTTTATAATTGAAATGGGGCAATTTTTGACGAAGATATGGCCATTTATTTCAAGGTAAACCCTATTTAATGTTTGGCTTATATTTTCTATTAATCGAAGAATATCCCTTAATATCTTTCTTAGATGAGTCGGAAGTCAAATTACTTTAATGTAGTTTTGTTTCAAAGATCGAGTGAATTCTAAAAACACCTTTATAATTGAAATGGGGCAATTGTTGACGAAGATATGGCCATTTATTTCAAGGTAAACCCTATTTAATGCTTTCCATATATTTTCTATTTATCGAAGAATATCCCATAATATCTTTCTTACATGAGTCGGAAGTCAAATTATTTTAATGCAGTTTTGTTTCAAAGATTGAGTGAATTCTAAAAACACCTCCATAATTGAAATGGGGCAATTTTTGACGAAGATATGGCCATTTATTTCAAGGTAGATCCTATTTAATGCTTTCCATATATTTTCTATTTATCGAAGAATATCCCTTAATATCTTTCTAAGATGAGTCGAAAGTCAAATTATTTTACTGCAGTTTTATTCCAAAGATCGAGTGAATTCTAAAAACACCTTTATAATTTAAATGGGGCAATTTTTGACGAAGATATAGCCATTTATTTCAAGGTAGACCCTATTTAATGCTTTCCATATATTTTCTATTTATCGAAGAATATCCCTTAATATCTTTCTTAGATGAGTCGGAAGTCAAATTATTTTAATGCAGTTTTGTTCCAAGGATCGAGTGAATTCTTAAAACACCTGTATAATTGAAATGGGGCAGTTTTTGACGAAGATATGGCCATTTATTTCAAGGTTGACCCTATTTAATGTTTGGCTTATATTTTCTATTAATCGAAGAATATCCCTTAATATCTTTCTTAGATGAGTCGGAAGTCAAATTATTTTAATGCAGTTTTGTTCCAAAGATCGAGTGAATTCTAAAAACACCTTTATAATTGAAATGGGGCAATTTTTGACGAAGATATGGCCATTTATTTCAAGGTTGACCCTATTTAATGTTTGGCTTATATTTTCTATTAATCGAAGAATATCCCTTAATATCTTTCTTAGATGAGTCGGAAGTCAAATTATTTTAATGCAGTTTTGTTTCAAAGATCGAGTGAATTCTAAAAACACCTTTATAATTGAAATGAAGCAATTTTTGACGAAGATATGGCCATTTATTTCAAGGTAGACCCTATTTAATGTTTGGCTTAAATTTTCAATTAATCGAAGAATATCCCTTAATATCTTTCTTAGATGAGTCGAAAGTCAAATTATTTTAATGCAGTTTTGTTTCAAAGATCGAGTGAATTCTAAAAACACCTTTATAATTGAAATGAAGCAATTTTTGACGAAGATATGGCCATTTATTTCAAGGTAGACCCTATTTAATACTTTCCATATATTTTCTGTTAATCAAAGAATATCCCTTAATATCTTTTTTAGATGAGTCGGAAGTCAAATTATTTTAATGCAGTTTTGTTTCAAAGATCGAGTGAATTCTAAAAACACCTTTATAATTGAAATGGGGCAATTTTTGACGAAGATATGGCCATTTATTTCAAGGTAGAGCCTATTTAATGCTTTCCATATATTTTCTATTTATCGAAGAATATCCCTTAATATCTTTCTTAGATGAGTCGGATGTCAAATTATTTTAATGCAGTTTTTTTCCAAAGATCGAGCGAATTCTAAAAACACCTTTATAATTGAAATGGGGCAATTTTTGACGAAGATATGGCCATTTATTTCAAGGTAGACCCTATTTAATGCTTTCCATATATTTTCTGTTAATCGAAGAATATCCCTTAATATCTTTCTTAGATGAGTCGAAAGTCAAATTATTTTAATGCAGTTTTGTTTCAAAGATTGAGTGAATTCTAAAAACACCTTTATAATTGAAATGGGGCAATTTTTGACGAAGATATGGCCATTTATTTCAAGGTAGAGCCTATTTAATGCTTTCCATATATTTTCTATTTATCGAAGAATATCCCTTAATATCTTTCTTAGATGAGTCGGAAGTCAAATTATCTTAATGCAGTTTTGTTCCAAAGATTGAGTAAATTCTAAAAACACCTTTATAACTGAAATGGGGCAATTTTTGACGAAGATATAGCCATTTATTTCAAGGTAGACCCTATTTAATACTTTCCAAATATTTTCTGTTAATCAAAGAATATCCCTTAATATCTTTCTTAGATGAGTCGGAAGTCAAATTATTTTAACGCAGTTTTACTCCAAAGATTGGGCGAATTCTAAAAACACCTTTATAATTGAAATGGAGCAATTTTTGACGAAGATATGGCCATTTATTTCAAGGTAGACCCTATTTAATGCTTTCCATATATTTTCTGTTAATCGAAGAATATCCCTTAATATCTTTCTTAGATGAGTCGAAAGTCAAATTATTTTAATGCAGTTTTGTTTCAAAGATTGAGTGAATTCTAAAAACACCTTTATAATTGAAATGGGGCAATTTTTGACGAAGATATGGCCATTTATTTCAAGGTAGAGCCCATTTAATGCTTTCCATATATTTTCTATTTATCGAAGAATATCCCTTAATATCTTTCTAAGATGAGTCGAAAGTCAATTTATTTTACTGTAGTTTTATTCCAAAGATCGAGTGAATTCTAAAAACACCTTTATAATTGAAATGGGGCAATTGTTGACGAAGATATGGCCATTTATTTCAAGGTAAACCCTATTTAATGCTTTCCATATATTTTCTATTTATCGAAGAATATCCCTTAATATCTTTCTTAGATGAGTCGGAAGTCAAATTATTTGAATGCAGTTTTGTTTCAAAGATCGAGTGAATTCTAAAAACACCTTTATAATTGAAATGGGGCAATTTTTGACGAAGATATGGCCATTTATTTCAAGGTAGACCCTATTTAATGCTTTCCATATATTTTCTATTTATCGAAGAATATCCCTTAATATCTTTCTTAGATGAGTCGGAAGTCAAATTATTTTAATGCAGTTTTGTTCCAAAGATCGAGCGAATTCTAAAAACACCTTTATAATTGAAATGGGGCAATTTTTGACGAAGATATGGCCATTTATTTCAAGGTAGACCCTATTTAATGCTTTCCATATATTTTCTGTTAATCGAAGAATATCCCTTAATATCTTTCTTAGATGAGTCGAAAGTCAAATTATTTTAATGCAGTTTTGTTCCAAAGATTGAGTGAATTCTAAAAACACCTTTATAATTGAAATGGGGCAATTTTTGACGAAGATATGGCCATTTATTTCAAGGTAGAGCCTATTTAATGCTTTCCATATATTTTCTATTTATCGAAGAATATCCCTTAATATCTTTCTTAGATGAGTCGGAAGTCAAATTATTTTAATGCAGTTTTGTTCCAAAGATTGAGTAAATTCTAAAAACACCTTTATAACTGAAATGGGGCAATTTTTGACGAAGATATAGCCATTTATTTCAAGGTAGACCCTATTTAATACTTTCCAAATATTTTCTGTTAATCAAAGAATATCCCTTAATATCTTTCTTAGATGAGTCGGAAGTCAAATTATTTTAACGCAGTTTTACTCCAAAGATTGGGCGAATTCTAAAAACACCTTTATAATTGAAATGGAGCAATTTTTGACGAAGATATGGCCATTTATTTCAAGGTAGACCCTATTTAATGCTTTCCATATATTTTCTGTTAATCGAAGAATATCCCTTAATATCTTTCTTAGATGAGTCGAAAGTCAAATTATTTTAATGCAGTTTTGTTTCAAAGATTGAGTGAATTCTAAAAACACCTTTATAATTGAAATGGGGCAATTTTTGACGAAGATATGGCCATTTATTTCAAGGCAGAGCCCATTTAATGCTTTCCATATATTTTCTATTTATCGAAGAATATCCCTTAATATCTTTCTAAGATGAGTCGAAAGTCAATTTATTTTACTGTAGTTTTATTCCAAAGATCGAGTGAATTCTAAAAACACCTTTATAATTGAAATGGGGCAATTGTTGACGAAGATATGGCCATTTATTTCAAGGTAAACCCTATTTAATGCTTTCCATATATTTTCTATTTATCGAAGAATATCCCATAATATCTTTCTTAGATGAGTCGGAAGTCAAATTATTTGAATGCAGTTTTGTTTCAAAGATTGCGTGAATTCTAAAAACACCTCTATAATTGAAATAAGGCAATTTTTGACGAAGATATGGCCATTTATTTCAAGGTAGATCCTATTTAATGCTTTCCATATATTTTCTATTTATCGAAGAATATCCCTTAATATCTTTCTAAGATGAGTCGAAAGTCAAATTATTTTACTGCAGTTTTATTCCAAAGATCGAGTGAATTCTAAAAACACCTTTATAATTTAAATGGGGCAATTTTTGACGAAGATATAGCCATTTATTTCAAGGTAGACCCTATTTAATGCTTTCCATATATTTTCTATTTATCGAAGAATATCCCTTAATATCTTTCTTAGATGAGTCGGAAGTCAAATTATTTTAATGCAGTTTTGTTCCAAAGATCGAGTGAATTCTTAAAACACCTGTATAATTGAAATGGGGCAGTTTTTGACGAAGATATGGCCATTTATTTCAAGGTTGACCCTATTTAATGTTTGGCTTATATTTTCTATTAATCGAAGAATATCCCTTAATATCTTTCTTAGATGAGTCGGAAGTCAAATTATTTTAATGCAGTTTTGTTCCAAAGATCGAGTGAATTCTAAAAACACCTTTATAATTGAAATGGGGCAATTTTTGACGAAGATATGGCCATTTATTTCAAGGTTGACCCTATTTAATGTTTGGCTTATATTTTCTATTAATCGAAGAATATCCCTTAATATCTTTCTTTGATGAGTCGGAAGTCAAATTATTTTAATGCAGTTTTGTTTCAAAGATCGAGTGAATTCTAAAAACACCTTTATAATTGAAATGGGGCAATTGTTGACGAAGATATGGCCATTTATTTCAAGGCAGAGCCCATTTAATGCTTTCCATATATTTTCTATTTATCGAAGAATATCCCTTAATATCTTTCTAAGATGAGTCGAAAGTCAATTTATTTTACTGTAGTTTTATTCCAAAGATCGAGTGAATTCTAAAAACACCTTTATAATTGAAATGGGGCAATTGTTGACGAAGATATGGCCATTTATTTCAAGGTAGACCCTATTTAATGCTTTCCATATATTTTCTATTTATCGAAGAATATCCCTTAATATCTTTCTTAGACGAGTCGGAAGTCAAATTATTTGAATGCAGTTTTGTTTCAAAGATTATGTGAATTCTAAAAACAGCTTTATAATTATAATGGGGCAATTTTTGACGAAGATATGGCCATTTATTTCAAGGTAGACCCTATTTAATGCTTTCCATATATTTTCTATTTATCGAAGAATATCCCTTAATACCTTTCTAAGATGAGTCGGAAGTCAAATTATTTTAATGCAGTTTTATTCCAAAGATCGAGTGAATTCTAAAAACACCTTTATAATTGAAATGGAGCAATTTTTGACGAAGATATGGCCATTTATTTCAAGGTAGACCCTATTTAATGCTTTCCATATATTTTCTATTTATCGAAGAATATCCCTTAATACCTTTCTAAGATGAGTCGGAAGTCAAATTATTTTAATGCAGTTTTGTTCCAAGGATCGAGTGAATTCTTAAAACACCTGTATAATTGAAATGGGGCAGTTTTTGACGAAGATATGGCCCATTTATTTCAAGGTTGACCCTATTTAATGTTTGGGCTTATATTTTCTATTAATCGAAGAATATCCCTTAATATCTTTCTTAGATGAGTCGGAAGTCAAATTATTTTAATGCAGTTTTGTTCCAAAGATCGAGTGAATTCTAAAAACACCTTTATAATTGAAATGGGGCAATTTTTGACGAAGATATGGCCATTTATTTCAAGGTTGACCCTATTTAATGTTTGGCTTATATTTTCTATTAATCGAAGAATATCCCTTAATATCTTTCTTTGATGAGTCGGAAGTCAAATTATTTTAATGCAGTTTTGTTTCAAAGATCGAGTGAATTCTAAAAACACCTTTATAATTGAAATGGGGCAATTGTTGACGAAGATATGGCCATTTATTTCAAGGTAAACCCTATTTAATGCTTTCCATATATTTTCTATTTATCGAAGAATATCCCTTAATATCTTTCTAAGATGAGTCGAAAGTCAATTTATTTTACTGTAGTTTTATTCCAAAGATCGAGTGAATTCTAAAAACACCTTTATAATTGAAATGGGGCAATTTTTGACGAAGATATAGCCATTTATTTCAAGGTAGACCCTATTTAATGCTTTCCATATATTTTCTATTTATCGAAGAATATCCCTTAATATCTTTCTTAGATGAGTCGGAAGTCAAATTATTTTAATGCAGTTTTGTTCCAAAGATCGAGTGAATTCTTAAAACACCTGTATAATTGAAATGGGGCAGTTTTTGACGAAGATATGGCCATTTATTTCAAGGTTGACCCTATTTAATGTTTGGCTTATATTTTCTATTAATCGAAGAATATCCCTTAATATCTTTCTTAGATGAGTCGGAAGTCGAATTATTTTAATGCAGTTTTGTTCCAAAGATCGAGTGAATTCTAAAAACACCTTTATAATTGAAATGGGGCAATTTTTGACGAAGATATGGCCATTTATTTCAAGGTTGACCCTATTTAATGTTTGGCTTATATTTTCTATTAATCAAAGAATATCCCTTAATATCTTTCTTAGATGAGTCGGAAGTCAAATTATTTTAATGCAGTTTTGTTTCAAAGATCGAGTGAATTCTAAAAACACCTTTATAATTGAAATGGGGCAATTGTTGACGAAGATATGGCCATTTATTTCAAGGTAAACCCTATTTAATGCTTTCCATATATTTTCTATTTATCGAAGAATATCCCTTAATATCTTTCTTAGATGAGTCGGAAGTCAAATTATTTTAATGCAGTTTTGTTTCAAAGATTGAGTGAATTCTAAAAACACCTCTATAATTGAAATGGGGCAATTTTTGACGAAGATATGGCCATTTATTTCAAGGTAGATCCTATTTAATGCTTTCCATATATTTTCTATTTATCGAAGAATATCCCTTAATATCTTTCTAAGATGAGTCGAAAGTCAAATTATTTTACTGCAGTTTTATTCCAAAGATCGAGTGAATTCTAAAAACACCTTTATAATTGAAATGGGGCAATTTTTGACGAAGATATAGCCATTTATTTCAAGGTAGACCCTATTTAATGCTTTCCATATATTTTCTATTTATCGAAGAATATCCCTTAATATCTTTCTTAGATGAGTCGGAAGTCAAATTATTTTAATGCAGTTTTGTTCCAAGGATCGAGTGAATTCTTAAAACACCTGTATAATTGAAATGGGGCAGTTTTT
>NW_025063100.1:0-15778 GCF_018153295.1 Drosophila grimshawi
TCGTCAAAATTGCCCCATTTCAATTATAAAGGTGTTTTTAGAATTCGCTTAATCTTTGAAACAAAACTGCATTAAAATAATTTGACTTCCGACTCATCTAAAAAAGATATTAAGGGATATTCTTCGATAAATAGAAAATATATGGAAAGCATTAAATAAGGTCTACCTTTAAATAAATGGCCATATCTTCGTCAAAAATTGCCCCATTTCAATTATAAAGGTGTTTTTAGAATTCACTCGATCTTTGGAAGAAAACTGCATTAAAATAATTTGACTTCCGACTCATCTAAGAAAGATATTAAGGGATATTCTTCGATAAATAGAAAATATATGGAAAGCATTAAATAGGGTCTACCTTAAAATAAATGGCCATATCTTCGTCAAAAATTGCCCCATTTCAATTATAAAGGTGTTTTTAGAATTCACTTGATCTTTGAAACAAAACTGCATTAAAATAATTTGACTTCCGACTCATCTAAGAAAGATATTAAGGGATATTCTTTGATAAATAGAAAATATATGGAAAGCATTAAATAGGGTCTACCTTGAAATAAATAGCCATATCTTCGTCAAAAACTGCCCCACTTCAATTATAAAGGTGTTTTTAGAATTCACTCAATCTTTGGAACAAAACTGCATTAAAATAATTTGACTTCCGACTCATCTAAAAAAGATATTAAGGGATATTCTTCGATAAATAGAAAATATATGGAAAGCATTAAATAGGGTCAACCTTCAAATAAATGGCCATATCTTCGTCAAAAATTGCCCCATTTCAATTATAAAGGTGTTTTTAGAATTCACTTGATCTTTGGAACAAAACTGCATTAAAATAATTTGACTTCCGACTCATCTAAGAAAGATATTAAGGGATATTCTTCGATAAATAGAAAATATATGGAAAGCATTAAATAGTGTCTACCTTGAAATAAATGGCCATATCTTCGTCAAAAATTGCCCCATTTCAATTATAAAGGTGTTTTTAGAATTCGCTGAATCTTTGAAACAAAACTGCATTAAAATAATTTGACTTCCGACTCATCTAAGAAAGATATTAAGGGATATTCTTCGATAAATAGAAAAATATATGGAAAGCATTAAATAGGGTCTACCTTGAAATAAATGGCCATATCTTCGTCAAAAATTGCCCCATTTCAATTATAAAGGTGTTTTTAGAATTCACTCGATCTTTGGAAGAAAACTGCATTAAAATAATTTGACTTCCGACTCATCTAAGAAAGATATTAAGGGATATTCGATAAATAGAAAATATATGGAAAGCATTAAATAGGGTCTACCTTGAAATAAATGGCCATATCTTCGTCAAAAATTGCCCCACTTCAATTATAAAGGTGTTTTTAGAATTCGCTTAATCTTTGGAACAAAACTGCATTAAAATAATTTGACTTCCCGACTCATCTAAGAAAGATATTAAGGGATATTCTTCGATAAATAGAAAATATATGGAAAGCATTAAATAGGGGTCTACCTTGAAATAAATGGCCATATCTTCATCTAAAAATTGCCCAATTTCAATTATATTAAATTTTTCGAATTCACTTGAGCTTTGAAACAAAACTGCATTAAAATAATTTGACTTCCGACTCATCTAAAAAAGATATTAAGGGATATTCTTCGATAAATAGAAAATATATGGAAAGCATTAAATAGAGTCTACCTTGAAATAAATGGCCATATCTTCGTCAAAAATTGCCCCATTTCAATTATAAAGGTGTTTTTAGAATTCACTCGATCTTTGGAACAAAACTGCATTAAAATAATTTGACTTCCGACTCATCTAAGAAAGATATTAAGGGATATTCGATAAATAGAAAATATATGGAAAGTATTAAATAGGGTCTACCTTGAAATAAATGGCCATATCTTCGTCAAAAATTGCCCCACTTCAATTATAAAGGTGTTTTTAGAATTCGCTTAATCTTTGAAACAAAACTGCATTAAAATAATTTGACTTCCGACTCATCTAAAAAAGATATTAAGGGATATTCTTCGATAAATAGAAAATATATGGAAAGCATTAAATAGGGTCAACCTTGAAATAAATGGCCATATCTTCGTCAAAAATTGCCCCATTTCAATTATAATGGTGTTGTTAGAATTCACTTGATCTTTGGAACAAAACTGCATTAAAATAATTTGACTTCCGACTCATCTAAAAAGATATTAAGGGATATTCTTCGATAAATAGAAAATATATGGAAAGCATTAAATAGGGTCTACCTTGAAATAAATGGCCATATCTTCGTCAAAAATTGCCCCATTTCAATTATAAAAGTGTTTTTAGAATTCACTCGATCTTTGGAACAAAACTGCATTAAAATAATTTGACTTCCGACTCATCTAAGGAAGATATTAAGGGATATTCTTCGATAAATAGAAAATATATGGAAAGTACTAAATAGGGTCTACCTTGAAATAAATGGCCATATCTTCGTCAAAAATTGCCCCATTTCAATTATAAAGTGTTTTTAGAATTCACTTGATCTTTGGAACAAAACTGCATTAAAATAATTTGACTTCCGACTCATCTAAGAAAGATATTAAGGGATATTCTTTGATAAATAGAAAATATATGGAAAGCATTAAATAGGGTCTACCTTGAAATAAACAGCCATATCTTCGTCAAAAATTGCCCCACTTCAATTATAAAGGTGTTTTTAGAATTCACTCAAGCTTTGGAACAAAACTGCATTAAAATAATTTGACTTCCGACTCATCTAAGAAAGATATTAAGGGATATTCTTCGATAAATAGAAAATATATGGAAAGCATTAAATAGGGTCAACCTTGAAATAAATGGCCATATCTTCGTCAAAAATTGCCTCATTTCAATTATAAAGGTGTTTTTAGAATTCACTTGATCTTTGGAACAAAACTGCATTAAAATAATTTGACTTCCGACTCATCTAAGAAAGATATTAAGGGATATTCTTCGATAAATAGAAAATATATGGAAAGCATTAAATAGGGTCTACCTTGAAATAAATGGCCATATCTTCGTCAAAAAATTGCCCCATTTCAAATAAAAAGGTGTTTTTAGAATTCACTCGATCTTTGGAACAAAACTGCATTAAAATAATTTAACTTCCGACTCATCTAAGAAAGATATTAAGGGATATTCGATAAATAGAAAATATATGGAAAGCATTAAATAGGGTCTACCTTGAAATAAATGGCCATATCTTCGTCAAAAATTGCCCCACTTCAATTATAAAGGTGTTTTTAGAATTCGCTTAATCTTTGAAACAAAACTGCATTAAAATAATTTGACTTCTGACTCATCTAAAAAAGATATTAAGGGATATTCTTCGATAAATAGAAAATATATGGAAAGCATTAAATAGGGTCTACCTTGAAATAAATGGCCATATCTTCGTCAAAAATTGCCCTATTTCAATTCTAAAGGTGTTTTTAGAATTCACTTGATCTTTGGAACAAAACTGCATTAAAATAATTTGACTTCCGACTCATCTAAGAAAGATATTAAGGGATATTCTTCGATAAATAGAAAATATATGGAAAGCATTAAATAGGGTCTACCTTGAAATAAATGGCCATATCTTCGTCAAAAATTGCCCCATTTCAATTATAAAGGTGTTTTTAGAATTCACTTGATCTTTGAAACAAAACTGCATTAAAATAATTTGACTTCCGACTCATCTAAAAAAAGATATTAAGGGATATTCTTCGATAAATAGAAAATATATGGAAAGCATTAAATAGGGTCTACCTTGAAATAAATGGCCATATCTTCGTCAAAAATTGCCCCATTTCAATTATAAAGGTGTTTTTAGAATTCACTTGATCTTTGGAACAAAACTGCATTAAAATAATTTGACTTCCGACTTATCTAAGAAAGATATTAAGGGATATTCTTCGATAAATAGAAAATATATGGAAAGCATTAAATAGGGTCTACCTTGAAATAAACAGCCATATCTTCGTCAAAAATTGCCCCACTTCAATTATTAAGGTGTTTTTACAATCACTCAATCTTTGAAACAAAACTGCATTAAAATAATTTGACTTCCGACTCATCTAAGAAAGATATTAAGGGATATTCGATAAATAGAAAATATATGGAAAGCATTAAATAGGGTCTACCTTGAAATAAATGGCCATATCTTCGTCAAAAATTGCCCCATTTCAATTATAAAGATGTTTTTAGAATTCACTTAATCTTTGAAACAAAACTGCATTAAAATAATTTGACTTCCGACTCATCTAAAAAGATATTAAGGGATATTCTTCGATAAATAGAAAATATATGGAAAGCATTAAATAGGGTCTACTTTGAAATAAATGGCCATATCTTCGTCAAAAATTGCCCCATTTCAATTATAAAGGTGTTTTTAGAATTCACTTGATCTTTGGAACAAAACTGCATTAAAATAATTTGACTTCCGACTCATCTAAGAAAGATATTAAGGGATATTCTTCGATAAATAGAAAATATATGGAAAGCATTAAATAGGGTCTACCTTGAAATAAATGGCCATATCTTCGTCAAAAATTGCCCTATTTCAATTATATAAAATTTTTCGAATTCACTTGAGCTTTGAAACAAAACTGCATTAAAATAATTTGACTTCCGACTTATCTAAGAAAGATATTAAGGGATATTCTTTGATAAATAGAAAATATATGGAAAGCATTAAATAGAGTCTACCTTGAAATAAATGGCCATATCTTCGTCAAAAATTGCCCCATTTCAATTATAAAGTGTTTTTAGAATTCACTTGATCTTTGGAACAAAACTGCATTAAAATAATTTGACTTCCGACTCATCTAAGAAAGATATTAAGGGATATTCTTTGATAAATAGAAAATATATGGAAAGCATTAAATAGGGTCTACCTTGAAATAAACAGCCATATCTTCGTCAAAAATTGCCCCACTTCAATTATAAAGGTGTTTTTAGAATTCACTCAAGCTTTGGAACAAAACTGCATTAAAATAATTTGACTTCCGACTCATCTAAGAAAGATATTAAGGGATATTCTTCGATAAATAGAAAATATATGGAAAGCATTAAATAGGGTCAACCTTGAAATAAATGGCCATATCTTCGTCAAAAATTGCCTCATTTCAATTAAAAAGGTGTTTTTAGAATTCACTCGATCTTTGGAACAAAACTGCATTAAAATAATTTAACTTCCGACTCATCTAAGAAAGATATTAAGGGATATTCGATAAATAGAAAATATATGGAAAGCATTAAATAGGGTCTACCTTGAAATAAATGGCCATATCTTCGTCAAAAATTGCCCCACTTCAATTATAAAGGTGTTTTTAGAATTCGCTTAATCTTTGAAACAAAACTGCATTAAAATAATTTGACTTCCGACTCATCTAAAAAAGATATTAAGGGATATTCTTCGATAAATAGAAAATATATGGAAAGCATTAAATAGGGTCTACCTTGAAATAAATGGCCATATCTTCGTCAAAAATTGCCCTATTTCAATTCTAAAGGTGTTTTTAGAATTCACTTGATCTTTGGAACAAAACTGCATTAAAATAATTTGACTTCCGACTCATCTAAGAAAGATATTAAGGGATATTCTTCGATAAATAGAAAATATATGGAAAGCATTAAATAGGGTCTACCTTGGAAATAAATGGCCATATCTTCGTCAAAAATTGCCCCATTTCAATTATAAAGGTGTTTTTAGAATTCACTTGATCTTTGAAACAAAACTGCATTAAAATAATTTGACTTCCGACTCATCTAAAAAAGATATTAAGGGATATTCTTCGATAAATAGAAAATATATGGAAAGCATTAAATAGGGTCTACCTTGAAATAAATGGCCATATCTTCGTCAAAAATTGCCCCATTTCAATTATAAAGGTGTTTTTAGAATTCACTTGATCTTTGGAACAAAACTGCATTAAAATAATTTGACTTCCGACTTATCTAAGAAAGATATTAAGGGATATTCTTCGATAAATAGAAAATATATGGAAAGCATTAAATAGGGTCTACCTTGAAATAAACAGCCATATCTTCGTCAAAAATTGCCCCACTTCAATTATTAAGGTGTTTTTACAATCACTCAATCTTTGAAACAAAACTGCATTAAAATAATTTGACTTCCGACTCATCTAAGAAAGATATTAAGGGATATTCGATAAATAGAAAATATATGGAAAGCATTAAATAGGGTCTACCTTGAAATAAATGGCCATATCTTCGTCAAAAATTGCCCCATTTCAATTATAAAGATGTTTTTAGAATTCACTTGATCTTTGAAACAAAACTGCATTAAAATAATTTGACTTCCGACTCATCTAAAAAAGATATTAAGGGATATTCTTCGATAAATAGAAAATATATGGAAAGCATTAAATAGGGTCTACCTTGAAATAAATGGCCATATCTTCGTCAAAAATTGCCCCATTTCAATTATAAAGGTGTTTTTAGAATTCACTTGATCTTTGGAACAAAACTGCATTAAAATAATTTGACTTCCGACTCATCTAAGAAAGATATTAAGGGATATTCTTCGATAAATAGAAAATATATGGAAAGCATTAAATAGGGTCTACCTTGAAATAAATGGCCATATCTTCGTCAAAAATTGCCCTATTTCAATTATATAAAAATTTTTCGAATTCACTTGAGCTTTGAAACAAAACTGCATTAAAATAATTTGACTTCCGACTTATCTAAGAAAGATATTAAGGGATATTCTTTGATAAATAGAAAATATATGGAAAGCATTAAATAGAGTCTACCTTGAAATAAATGGCCATATCTTCGTCAAAAATTGCCCCATTTCAATTATAAAGGTGTTTTTAGAATTCACTCGATCTTTGGAACAAAACTGCATTAAAATAATTTGACTTCCGACTCATCTAAGAAAGATATTAAGGGATATTCGATAAATAGAAAATATATGGAAAGTATTAAATAGGGTCTACCTTGAAATAAATGGCCATATCTTCGTCAAAAATTGCCCCACTTCAATTATAAAGGTGTTTTTAGAATTCGCTTAATCTTTGAAACAAAACTGCATTAAAATAATTTGACTTCCGACTCATCTAAGAAAGATATTAAGGGATATTCTTCGATAAATAGAAAATATATGGAAAGCATTAAATAGGGTCTACCTTGAAATAAATGGCCATATCTTCGTCAAAAATTGCCCCATTTCAATTATAAAGGTGTTTTTAGAATTCACTTGATCTTTGGAACAAAACTGCATTAAAATAATTTGACTTCCGACTCATCTAAGAAAGATATTAAGGGATATTCTTTGATAAATAGAAAATATATGGAAAGCATTAAATAGGGTCTACCTTGAAATAAACAGCCATATCTTCGTCAAAAATTGCCCCACTTCAATTATAAAGGTGTTTTTAGAATTCACTTGATCTTTGGAACAAAACTGCATTAAAATAATTTGACTTCCGACTCATCTAAGAAAGATATTAAGGGATATTCTTCGATAAATAGAAAATATATGGAAAGCATTAAATAGGGTCTACCTTGAAATAAATGGCCATATCTTCGTCAAAAATTGCCCCACTTCAATTATAAAGGTGTTTTTAGAATTCACTCGATCTTTTGGAACAAAACTGCATTAAAATAATTTAACTTCCGCCTCATCTAAGAAAGATATTAAGGGATATTCGATAAATAGAAAATATATGGAAAGCATTAAATAGGGTCTACCTTGAAATAAATGGCCATATCTTCGTCAAAAATTGCCCCACTTCAATTATAAAGGTGTTTTTAGAATTCGCTTAATCTTTGAATCAAAACTGCATTAAAATAATTTGACTTCCGACTCATCTAAAAAAGATATTAAGGGATATTCTTCGATAAATAGAAAATATATGGAAAGCATTAAATAGGGTCTACCTTGAAATAAATGGCCATATCTTCGTCAAAAATTGCCCCATTTCAATTCTAAAGATGTTTTTAGAATTCACTTAATCTTTGGAACAAAACTGCATTAAAATAATTTGACTTCCGACTCATCTAAGAAAGATATTAAGGGATATTCTTCGATAAATAGAAAATATATGGATCTCTCTATATAGAGGTCTACCTTGTTTATAAATGGCCATATCTTCGTCAAAAATTGCACCATTTCAATTATAAAGGTGTTTTTAGAATTCACTTGATCTTTGGAACAAAACTGCATTAAAATAATTTGACTTCCGACTTATCTAAAAAAGATATTAAGGGATATTCTTCGATAAATAGAAAATATATGTAAAGCATTAAATAGGGTCTACCTTGAAATAAATGGCCATATCTTCGTCAAAAATTGCCCCATTTCAATTATAAAGGTGTTTTTAGAATTCACTCGATCTTTGGAACAAAACTGCATTAAAATAATTTGACTTCCGACTCATCTAAGAAAGATATTAAGGGATATTCTTCCATAAATAGAAAATATATGGAAAGCATTAAATAGGGTCTACCTTGACATAAATGGCCATATCTTCGTCAAAAAATTGGCCCATTTCACTTATACAGGTGTCTTTAGAATTCACTCGATCTTTGGAACAAAACTGCATTAAAAATAATTTTGAACTTCCGACTCATCTACGAAAAGATATTAACGGAATATTCTTCGATAAATAGAAAATATATGGAAAGCATTAAATAGGGTCTACCTTGGAAATAAATGGCCATATCTTCGTCAAAAATTGCCCCATTTCAATTATAAAGGTGTTTTTAGAATTCACTTGATCTTTGGAACAAAACTGCATTAAAATAATTTGACTTCCGACTCATCTAAGAAAGATATTAAGGGATATTCGATAAATAGAAAATATATGGAAAGCATTAAATAGGGTCTACCTTGAAATAAATGGCCATATCTTCGTCAAAAATTGCCCCACTTCAATTATAAAGGTGTTTTTAGAATTCGCTTAATCTTTGAAACAAAACTGCATTAAAATAATTTGACTTCCGACTCATCTAAAAAAGATATTAAGGGATATTCTTCGATAAATAGAAAATATATGAAAAGCATTAAATAGGGTCTACCTTGAAATAAACAGCCATATCTTCGTCAAAAATTGCCCCATTTCAATTATAAAGGTGTTTTTAGAATTCACTCAATCTTTGAAACAAAACTGCATTAAAATAATTTGACTTCCGACTCATGTAAGAAAGATATTAAGGGATATTCTTCGATAAATAGAAAATATATGGAAAGCATTAAATAGGGTCTACCTTGAAATAAATGGCCATATCTTCGTCAAAAATTGCCCCATTTCAATTATAAAGGTGTTTTTAGAATTCACTCGATCTTTGGAAGAAAACTGCATTAAAATAATTTGACTTCCGACTCATCTAAGAAAGATATTAAGGGATATTCTTCGATAAATAGAAAATATATGGAAAGCATTAAATAGGGTCTACCTTGAAATAAATGGCCATATCTTCGTCAAAAATTGCCCCATTTCAATTATAAAGGTGTTTTTAGAATTCGCTTGATCTTTGGAACAAAACTGCATTAAAATAATTTGACTTCCGACTCATCTAAGAAAGATATTAAGGGATATTCTTCGATAAATAGAAAATATATGGAAAGCTTTAAATAGGGTCTACCTTGAAATAAATGGCCATATCTTCGTCAAAAATTGCCCCACTTCAATTATAAAGGTGTTTTTAGAATTCACTCGATCTTTGGAAGAAAACTGCATTAAAATAATTTGACTTCCGACTCATCTAAGAAAGATATTAAGGGATATTCTTCGATAAATAGAAAATATATGGAAAGCATTAAATAGGGTCTACCTTGAAATAAATGGCCATATCTTCGTCAAAAATTGCCCCATTTCAATTATAAAGGTGTTTTTAGAATTCGCTCGATCTTTGAAACAAAACTGCGTTAAAATAATTTGACTTCCGACTCATCTAAGAAAGATATTAAGGGATATTCGATAAATAGAAAATATATGGAAAGCATTAAATAGGGTCTACCTTGAAATAAATGGCCATATCTTCGTCAAAAATTGCCCCACTTCAATTATAAAGGTGTTTTTAGAATTCACTTAATCTTTGAAACAAAACTGCATTAAAATAATTTGACTTCCGACTCATCTAAGAAAGATATTAAGGGATATTCTTCGATAAATAGAAAATATATGGAAAGCATTAAATAGGGTCTACCTTGAAATAAATGGCCATATCTTCGTCAAAAATTGCCCCATTTCAATTATAAAGGTGTTTTTAGAATTCACTTGATCTTTGGAACAAAACTGCATTAAAATAATTTGACTTCCGACTCATCTAAGAAAGATATTAAGGGATATTCTTCGATAAATAGAAAATATATGGAAAGCATTAAATAGGGTCTACCTTGAAATAAATGGCCATATCTTCGTCAAAAATTGCCCCATTTCAATTATAAAGGTGTTTTTCGAATTCACTTGAGCTTTGAAACAAAACTGCATTAAAATAATTTGACTTCCGACTTATCTAAGAAAGATATTAAGGGATATTCTTCGATAAATAGAAAATATATGGAAAGCATTAAATAGGGTCTACCTTGAAATAAATGGCCATATCTTCGTCAAAAATTGCCCCATTTCAATTATAAAGGTGTTTTTAGAATTCACTTGATCTTTGGAACAAAACTGCATTAAAATAATTTGACTTCCGACTCATCTAAGAAAGATATTAAGGGATATTCTTTGATAAATAGAAAATATATGGAAAGCATTAAATAGGGTCTACCTTGAAATAAACAGCCATATCTTCGTCAAAAATTGCCCCACTTCAATTATAAAGGTGTTTTTAGAATTCACTCAAGCTTTGGAACAAAACTGCATTAAAATAATTTGACTTCCGACTCATCTAAGAAAGATATTAAGGGATATTCTTCGATAAATAGAAAATATATGGAAAGCATTAAATAGGGTCAACCTTGAAATGAATGGCCATATCTTCGTCAAAAATTGCCTCATTTCAATTAAAAAGGTGTTTTTAGAATTCACTTGATCTTTGGAACAAAACTGCATTAAAATAATTTGACTTCCGACTCATCTAAGAAAGATATTAAGGGATATTCTTCGATAAATAGAAAATATATGGAAAGCATTAAATAGGGTCTACCTTGAAATAAATGGCCATATCTTCGTCAAAAATTGCCCCATTTCAAATATAAAGGTGTTTTTAGAATTCACTCGATCTTTGGAACAAAAACTGCATTAAAATAATTTAACTTCCGACTCATCTAAGAAAGATATTAAGGGATATTCGATAAATAGAAAATATATGGAAAGCATTAAATAGGGTCTACCTTGAAATAAATGGCCATATCTTCGTCAAAAATTGCCCCATTTCAATTATAAAGGTGTTTTTAGAATTCACTTAATCTTGGAACAAAACTGCATTAAAATAATTTGACTTCCGACTCATCTAAGAAAGATATTAAGGGATATTCTTCGATAAATAGAAAATATATGGAAAGCATTAAATAGGGTCTACCTTGAAATAAATGGCCATATCTTCGTCAAAAATTGCCCCATTTCAATTATAAAGGTGTTTTTAGAATTCACTCGATCTTTGGAACAAAACTGCATTAAAATAATTTGACTTCCGACTCATCTAAGAAAGATATTAAGGGATATTCTTCGATAAATAGAAAATATATGGAAAGCATTAAATAGTGTCTACCTTGAAATAAATGGCCATATCTTCGTCAAAAATTGCCCCATTTCAATTATAAAGGTGTTTTTAGAATTCACTTGATCTTTGAAAAAAAACTGCATTAAAATAATTTGACTTCCGACTCATCTAAGAAAGATATTAAGGGATATTCTTTGATAAATAGAAAATATATGGAAAGCATTAAATAGGGTCTACCTTGAAATAAATGGCCATATCTTCGTCAAAAATTGCCCCATTTCAATTATAAAGGTGTTTTTAGAATTCACTTGATCTTTGGAAGAAAACTGCATTAAAATAATTTGACTTCCGACTCATCTAAGAAAGATATTAAGGGATATTCGATAAATAGAAAATATATGGAAAGCATTAAATAGGGTCTACCTTAAAATAAATGGCCATATCTTCGTCAAAAATTGCCCCACTTCAATTATAAAGGTGTTTTTAGAATTCGCTTAATCTTTGAAACAAAACTGCATTAAAATAATTTGACTTCCGACTCATCTAAAAAAGATATTAAGGGATATTCTTCGATAAATAGAAAATATATGGAAAGCATTAAATAGGGTCTACCTTGAAATAAACAGCCATATCTTCGTCAAAAATTGCCCCACTTCAATTATAAAGGTGTTTTTAGAATTCACTCAATCTTTGAAACAAAACTGCATTAAAATAATTTGACTTCCGACTCATCTAAGAAAGATATTAAGGGATATTCTTTGATAAATAGAAAATATATGGAAAGCATTAAATAGTGTCTACCTTGAAATAAATGGCCATATCTTCGTTAAAAATTGCCCCATTTCATTTATAAAGGTGTTTTTAGAATTCGCTTTATCTTTGAAACAAAACTGCATTAAAATAATTTGACTTCCGACTCTTCTAAGAAAGATATTAAGGGATATTCTTCGATAAATAGAAAATATATGGAAAGCATTAAATAGGATCTACCTTGAAATAAATTGCCATATCTTCGTCAAAAATTGCCCCATTTCAATTATAAAGGTGTTTTTAGAATTCACTCGATCTTTGAAAGAAAACTGCATTAAAATAATTTGACTTCCGACTCATCTAAGAAAGATATTAAGGGATATTCGATAAATAGAAAATATATGGAAAGCATTAAATAGGGTCTACCTTGAAATAAATGGCCATATCTTCGTCAAAAATTGCCCCATTTCAATTATAAAGGTGTTTTTAGAATTCGCTTGATCTTTGGAACAAAACTGCATTAAAATAATTTGACTTCCGACTCATCTAAGAAAGATATTAAGGGATATTCTTCGATAAATAGAAAATATATGGAAAGCTTTAAATAGGGTCTACCTTGAAATAAATGGCCATATCTTCGTCAAAAATTGCCCCACTTCAATTATAAAGGTGTTTTTAGAATTCACTCAATCTTTGGAAGAAAACTGCATTAAAATAATTTGACTTCCGACTCATCTAAGAAAGATATTAAGGGATATTCTTCGATAAATAGAAAATATATGGAAAGCATTAAATAGGGTCGACCTTGAAATAAATGGCCATATCTTCGTCAAAAATTGCCCCATTTCAATTATAAAGGTGTTTTTAGAATTCGCTCGATCTTTGAAACAAAAACTGCGTTAAAATAATTTGACTTCCGACTCATCTAAGAAATATATTAAGGGATATTCGATAAATAGAAAATATATGGAAAGCATTAAATAGGGTCTACCTTGAAATAAATGGCCATATCTTCGTCAAAAATTGCCCCACTTCAATTATAAAGGTGTTTTTAGAATTCACTTAATCTTTGAAACAAAACTGCATTAAAATAATTTGACTTCCGACTCATCTAAAAAGATATTAAGGGATATTCTTCGATAAATAGAAAATATATGGAAAGCATTAAATAGGGTCTACCTTGAAATAAATGGCCATATCTTCGTCAAAAATTGCCCCATTTCAATTATAAAGGTGTTTTTAGAATTCACTTGATCTTTGGAACAAAACTGCATTAAAATAATTTGACTTCCGACTCATCTAAGAAAGATATTAAGGGATATTCTTCGATAAATAGAAAATATATGGAAAGCATTAAATAGGGTCTACCTTGAAATAAATGGCCATATCTTCGTCAAAAATTGCCCCATTTCAATTATATAAAATTTTTCGAATTCACTTGAGCTTTGAAACAAAACTGCATTAAAATAATTTGACTTCCGACTTATCTAAGAAAGATATTAAGGGATATTCTTCGATAAATAGAAAATATATGGAAAGCATTAAATAGAGTCTACCTTGAAATAAATGGCCATATCTTCGTCAAAAATTGCCCCATTTCAATTATAAAGGTGTTTTTAGAATTCGCTTGATCTTTGGAACAAAACTGCATTAAAATAATTTGACTTCCGACTCATCTAAGAAAGATATTAAGAGATATTCTTCGATAAATAGAAAATATATGGAAAGCATTAAATATCTTCGTCAAAAATTGCCCCATTTCAAATATAAAGGTGTTTTTAGAATTCACTCGATCTTTGGAACAAAACTGCATTAAAATAATTTAACTTCCGACTCATCTAAGAAAGATATTAAGGGATATTCGATAAATAGAAAATATATGGAAAGCATTAAATAGGGTCTACCTTGAAATAAATGGCCATATCTTCGTCAAAAATTGCCCCATTTCAATTCTAAAGGTGTTTTTAGAATTCACTTAATCTTTGGAACAAAACTGCATTAAAATAATTTGACTTCCGACTCATCTAAGAAAGATATTAAGGGATATTCTTCGATAAATAGAAAATATATGGAAAGCATTAAATAGAGTCTACCTTGAAATAAATGGCCATATCTTCGTCAAAAATTGCCCCATTTCAATTATAAAGGTGTTTTTAGAATTCACTTGATCTTTGGAACAAAACTGCATTAAAATAATTTGACTTCCGACTCATCTAAGAAAGATATTAAGGGATATTCTTCGATAAATAGAAAATATATGGAAAGCATTAAATAGGGTCTACCTTGAAATAAATGGCCATATCTTCGTCAAAAATTGCCCCATTTCAAATATAAAGGTGTTTTTAGAATTCACTCGATCTTTGGAACAAAACTGCATTAAAATAATTTAACTTCCGACTCATCTAAGAAAGATATTAAGGGATATTCGATAAATAGAAAATATATGGAAAGCATTAAATAGGGTCTACCTTGAAATAAATGGCCATATCTTCGTCAAAAATTGCCCCATTTCAATTCTAAAGGTGTTTTTAGAATTCACTTAATCTTTGGAACAAAACTGCATTAAAATAATTTGACTTCCGACTCATCTAAGAAAGATATTAAGGGATATTCTTCGATAAATAGAAAATATATGGAAAGCATTAAATAGGGTCTACCTTGAAATAAATGGCCATATCTTCGTCAAAAATTGCCCCATTTCAATTATAAAGGTGTTTTTAGAATTCACTCGATCTTTGGAACAAAACTGCATTAAAATAATTTGACTTCCGACTCATCTAAGAAAGATATTAAGGGATATTCTTCGATAAATAGAAAATATATGGAAAGCATTAAATAGTGTCTACCTTGAAATAAATGGCCATATCTTCGTCAAAAAATGCCCCATTTCAATTATAAAGGTGTTTTTAGAATTCACTTGATCTTTGGAACAAAACTGCATTAAAATAATTTGACTTCCGACTCATCTAAGAAAGATATTAAGGGATATTCTTTGATAAATAGAAAATATATGGAAAGCATTAAATAGGGTCTACCTTGAAATAAATGGCCATATCTTCGTCAAAAATTGCCCCATTTCAATTATAAAGGTGTTTTTAGAATTCACTTGATCTTTGGAAGAAAACTGCATTAAAATAATTTGACTTCCGACTCATCTAAGAAAGATATTAAGGGATATTCGATAAATAGAAAATATATGGAAAGCATTAAATAGGGTCTACCTTAAAATAAATGGCCATATCTTCGTCAAAAATTGCCCCATTTCAATTATAAAGGTGTTTTTAGAATTCGCTTAATCTTTGAAACAAAACTGCATTAAAATAATTTGACTTCCGACTCATCTAAAAAGATATTAAGGGATATTCTTCGATAAATAGAAAATATATGGAAAGCATTAAATAGGGT
>NW_025063101.1:0-18555 GCF_018153295.1 Drosophila grimshawi
CATTATGAAGCCCTTTTTATATATTTTGATTCTGCACCAAAAGCTGAAAATATGTAGTCTTGAAGTCATTTCGAGAAATAGACGTTTTAAGTTTCTGTTTCCAAATTCAAACGGATGTATCTTCGCCAATAATTGTCAGAAGTTAGAATTTCTTTCAACATTATGAAGCCCTTTTTATATATTTTGATTCTGCATCAAAAGCTGAAAATATGTAGTCTCGAAGTCATTTCGAGAAATTGACGTTTTAAGTTTCTGTTTCCAAATTCAAACGGATGTATCTTCGCCAATAATTGTCAGCAGTTAGAATTTCTTTCAACATTATGAAGCCCTTTTTATATATTTTGATTCTGCATCAAAAGCTGAAAATATGTAGTCTCGAAGTCATTTCGAGAAACTGACGTTTTAAGTTTCTGTTTCCAAATTCAAATGGATATATCTTCGCCAATAATTGTCAGAAGTTAGAATTTCTTTCAACATTATGAAGCCCTTTTTATATATTTTGATTCTGCATCAAAAGCTGAAAATATGTAGTCTCGAAGTCATTTCGAGAAATTGACGTTTTAAGTTTCTGTTTCCAAATTCAAACGGATGTATCTTCGCCAATAATTGTCAGAAGTTAGAATTTCTTTCAACATTATGAAGCCCTTTTTATATATTTTGACTCTGCTTCAAAAGCTGAAAATATGTAGTCTCGAAGTCATTTCGAGTAATTGACGTTTTAAGTTTCTGTTTCCAAATTCAAACGGATGTATCTTCGCCAATAATTGTCAGAAGTTAGAATTTCTTTCAACATTATGAAGCACTTTTTATATATTTTGATTCTGCATCAAAAGCTGAAAATATGTAGTCTCGAAGTCATTTCGAGATATTGGCGGTTTAAGTTTCTTTTCCCAAATTCAAACGGATGTATCTTCGCCAATAATTGTCAGAAGTCAGAATTTCTTTCAACATTATGAAGCCCTTTTTATATATTTTGACTCTGCATCAAAAGCTGAAAATATGTAGTCTTGAAGTCATTTCGAGAAATTGACGTTTTAAGTTTCTGTTTCCAAATCAGAAGTTAGAATTTCTTTCAACATTATGAAGCCCTTTTTATATATTTTGACTCTGCTTCAAAAGCTGAAAATATGTAGTCTCGAAGTCATTTCGAGAAATTGACGTTTTAAGTTTCTGTTTCCAAATTCAAACGGATGTATCTTCGCCAATAATTGTCAGAAGCTATAATTTCTTTCAACATTATGAAGCCCTTTTTATATATTTTGATTCTGCATCAAAAGCTGAAAATATGTAGTCTTGAAGTCAATTCGAGAAATTGACGTTTTAAGTTTCTGTTTCCAAATTCAAACGGATGTATCTTCGCCAATAATTGTCAGAAGTTAGAATTTCTTTCAACATTATGAAGCCCTTTTTATATATTTTGATTCTGCATCAAAAGCTGAAAATATGTAGTCTCGAAGTCATTTCGAGAAATTGACGTTTTAAGTTTCTGTTTCCAAATTCAAACGGATGTATCTTCGCCAATTATTGTCAGAAGTTAGAATTTCTTTCAACATTATGAAGCCCTTTTTATATATTTTGATTCTGCATCAAAAGCTGAAAATATGTAGTCTCGAAGTCATTTCGAGAAATTGACGTTTTAAGTTTCTGTTTCCAAATCCAAACGGATGTATCTTCGCCAATAATTGTCAGAAGTTAGAATTTCTTTCAACATTATGAAGCCCTTTTTACATATTTTGATTCTGCATCAAAAGCTGAAAATATGTAGTCTCGAAGTCATTTCGAGAAATTGACGTTTTAAGTTTCTGTTTCCAAATTCAAACGGATGTATCTTCGCCAATAATTGTCAGAAGTCAGAATTTCTTTCAACATTATGAAGTCCTTTTTATATATTTTGATTCTGCATCAAAAGCTGAAAATATGTAGTCTCGAAGTCATTTCGACAAATCGACGTTTTAAGTTTCTGTTTCCAAATTCAAACGGATGTATCTTCGCCAATAATTGTCAGAAGTTAGAATTTCTTTCAAGATTATGAAGCCCTTTTTATATATTTTGACTTTGCTTCAAAAGCTGAAAAATATGTAGTCTCGAAGTCATTTCGAGAAATTGACGTTTTAAGGTTTCTGTTTCCAATTCAAACGGAT
Source organism: Drosophila grimshawi (assembly GCF_018153295.1). Lineage (NCBI taxonomy): Eukaryota > Metazoa > Arthropoda > Insecta > Diptera > Drosophilidae > Drosophila > Drosophila grimshawi. Next base: position 2,142 of record NW_025063101.1, read on the forward strand.
GTATCTTCGCCAATAATTGTCAGGAGGTTAGACATTTCTTTTCACATTATGAAGTCCTTTTTATATATTTTGACTCTGATCAAAAGCTGAAAATATGTAGTCGCGAAGTCATTTCGAGATATTGGCGGTTTAAGTTTCTTTTCCCAAATTCAAACGGATGTATCTTCGCCAATAATTGTCAGAAGTCAGAATTTCTTTCAACATTATGAAGCCCTTTTTATATATTTTGACTCTGCATCAAAAGCTGAAAATATGTAGTCTCGAAGTCATTTCGAGAAGTTGACGTTTTAAGTTTCTGTTTCCAAATTCAAACGGATGTATCTTCGCCAATAATTGTCAGAAGTTAGAATTTTCTTTCAACATTATGAAGCCTTTTTAATATATTTGATCTGCATCAAAAGCTGAAAATATGTAGTCGCGAAGTCATTTCGAGAAATTGACGTTTTAAGTTTCTGTTTCCAAATTCAAACGGATGTATCTTCGCCAATAATTGTCAGAAGCTATAATTTCTTTCAACATTATGAAGCCCTTTTTATATATTTTGATTCTGCATCAAAAGCTGAAAATATGTAGTCTTGAAGTCAATTCGAGAAATTGACGTTTTAAGTTTCTGTTTCCAAATTCAAACGGATGTATCTTCGCCAATAATTGTCAGAAGTTAGAATTTCTTTCAACATTATGAAGCCCTTTTTATATATTTTGATTCTGCATCAAAAGCTGAAAATATGTAGTCTCGAAGTCATTTCGAGAAATTGACGTTTTAAGTTTCTGTTTCCAAATTCAAACGGATGTATCTTCGCCAATAATTGTCAGCAGTTAGAATTTCTTTCAACATTATGAAGCCCTTTTTATATATTTTGATTCTGCATCAAAAGCTGAAAATATGTAGTCTCGAAGTCATTTCGAGAAACTGACGTTTTAAGTTTCTGTTTCCAAATTCAAATGGATATATCTTCGCCAATAATTGTCAGAAGTTAGAATTTCTTTCAACATTATGAAGCCCTTTTTATATATTTTGATTCTGCATCAAAAGCTGAAAATATGTAGTCTCGAAGTCATTTCGAGAAATTGACGTTTTAAGTTTCTGTTTCCAAATTCAAACGGATGTATCTTCGCCAATAATTGTCAGAAGTTAGAATTTCTTTCAACATTATGAAGCCCTTTTTATATATTTTGACTCTGCTTCAAAAGCTGAAAATATGTAGTCTCGAAGTCATTTCGAGTAATTGACGTTTTAAGTTTCTGTTTCCAAATTCAAACGGATGTATCTTCGCCAATAATTGTCAGAAGTTAGAATTTCTTTCAACATTATGAAGCCCTTTTTATATATTTTGATTCTGCATCAAAAGCTGAAAATATGTAGTCTCGAAGTCATTTCGAGATATTGGCGGTTTAAGTTTCTTTTCCCAAATTCAAACGGATGTATCTTCGCCAATAATTGTCAGAAGTCAGAATTTCTTTCAACATTATGAAGCCCTTTTTATATATTTTGACTCTGCTCCAAAAGCTGAAAATATGTAGTCGCGAAGTCATTTCGAGAAATTGACGTTTTAAGTTTCGGTTTCCAAATTCAACCGGATGTATCTTCGCCAATAATTGTCAGCAGTTAGAATTTCTTTCAACATTATGAAGCCCTTTTTATATATTTTGATTCTGCATCAAAAGCTGAAAATATGTAGTCTCGAAGTCATTTCGAGAAATAGACGTTTTAAGTTTCTGTTTCCAAATTCAAACGGATGTATCTTCGCCAATAATTGTCAGAAGTCAGAATTTCTTTCAACATTATGAAGCCCTTTTTATATATTTTGATTCTGCATCAAAAGCTGAAAATATGTAGTCTCGAAGTCATTTCGAGAAATTGACGTTTTAAGTTTCTGTTTCCAAATTCAAACGGATGTATCTTCGCCAATAATTGTCAGAAGTTAGAATTTCTTTCAACATTATGAAGCCCTTTTTATATATTTTGATTCTGCATCAAAAGCTGAAAATATGTAGTCTCGAAGTCATTTCGAGAAATTGACGTTTTAAGTTTCTGTTTCCAAATTCAAACGGATGTACCTTCGCCAATAATTGTCAGAAGTCAGAATTTCTTTCAACATTATGAAGCCCTTTTTATATATTTTGATTCTGCATCAAAAGCTGAAAATATGTAGTCTCGAAGTCATTTCGAGAAATTGACGTTTTAAGTTTGAATTTCTTTCAACATTATGAAGCCTTTTTTATATATTTTGACTCTGCTTCAAAAGCTGAAAATATGTAGTCTCGAAGTCATTTCGAGAAATTGACGTTTTAAGTTTCTGTTTCCAAATTCAAACGGATGTATCTTCGCCAATAATTGTCAGAAGTTAGAATTTCTTTCAACATTATGAAGCCCTTTTTAAATATTTTGATTCTGCATCAAAAGCTGAAAATATGTAGTCTCGAAGTCATTTCGAGATATTGGCGGTTTAAGTTTCTTTTCCCAAATTCAAACGGATGTATCTTCGCCAATAATTGTCAGAAGTCAGAATTTCTTTCAACATTATGAAGCCCTTTTTATATATTTTGACTCTGCATCAAAAGCTAAAAATATGTAGTCGCGAAGTCATTTCGAGAAATTGACGTTTTAAGTTTCGGTTTCCAAATTCAACCGGATGTATCTTCGCCAATAAATGTCAGCAGTTAGAATTTCTTTCAACATTATGAAGCACTTTTTATATATTTTGATTCTGCATCAAAAGCTGAAAATATGTAGTCTTGAAGTCATTTCGAGAAATAGACGTTTTAAGTTTCTGTTTCCAAATTCAAACGGATGTATCTTCGCCAATAATTGTCAGAAGTTAGAATTTCTTTCAACATTATGAAGCCCTTTTTATATATTTTGATTCTGCATCAAAAGCTGAAAATATGTAGTCTTGAAGTCAGTTCGAGAAATTGACGTTTTAAGTTTCTGTTTCCAAATTCAAACGGATGTATCTTCGCCAATAATTGTCAGAAGTTAGAATTTCTTTCAACATTATGAAGCCCTTTTTATATATTTTGATTCTGCATCAAAAGCTGAAAATATGTAGTCTCGAAGTCATTTCGAGAAATTGACGTTTTAAGTTTCTGTTTCCAAATTCAAACGGATGTATCTTCGCCAATAATTGTCAGAAGTTAGAATTTCTTTCAACATTATGAAGCCCTTTTTATATATTTTGACTCTGCATCAAAAGCTGAAAATATGTAGTCTCGAAGTCATTTCGAGAAATTGACGTTTTAAGTTTCTGTTTCCAAATTCAAATGGGTGTATCTTCGCCAATAATTGTCAGAAGTTAGAATTTCTTTCAACATTATGAAGCCCTTTTTATATATTTTGATTCTGCATCAAAAGCTGAAAATATGTAGTCTCGAAGTCATTTCGACAAATCGACTTTTAAGTTTCTGTTTCCAAATTCAAACGGATGTATCTTCGCCAATAATTGTCAGAAGTTAGAATTTCTTTCAACATTATGAAGCCCTTTTTATATATTTTGATTCTGCATCAAATGCTGAAAATATGTAGTCTCGAAGTCATTTCGAGAAATTGACGTTTTAAGTTTCTGTTTCCAAATTCAAACGGATGTATCTTCGCCAATAATTGTCAGAAGTTAGAATTTCTTTCAACATTATGAAGCCCTTTTTATATATTTTGACCCTGCATCAAAAGCTGAAAATATGTAGTCTCGAAGGCATTTCGAGAAATTGACGTTTTAAGTTTCTGTTTCCAAATTCAAACGGATGTATCTTCGCCAATAATTGTCAGAAGTTAGAATTTCTTTCAACATTATGAAGCCCTTTTTATATATTTTGATTCTGCATCAAAAGCTGAAAATATGTAGCCTCGAAGTCATTTCGAGATATTGGCGGTTTAAGTTTCTTTTTCCAAATTCAAACGGATGTATCTTCGCCAATAATTGTCAGAAGTTAGAATTTCTTTCAACATTATGAAGCCCTTTTTATATATTTTGACTCTGCTTCAAAAGCTGAAAATATGTAGTCGCGAAGTCATTTCGAGAAATTGACGTTTTAAGTTTCTGTTTCCAAATTCAAACGGATGTATCTTCGCCAATAATTGTCAGAAGTTAGAATTTCTTTCAACATTATGAAGCCCTTTTTATATATTTTGATTCTGCATCAAAAGCTAAAAATATGTAGTCTCGAAGTCATTTCGAGATATTGGCGGTTTAAGTTTCTTTTCCCAAATTCAAACGGATGTATCTTCGCCAATAATTGTCAGAAGTCAGAATTTCTTTCAACATTATGAAGCCCTTTTTATATATTTTGACTCTGCATCAAAAGCTGAAAATATGTAGTCTCGAAGTCATTTCGAGAAATTGACGTTTTAAGTTTCTGTTTCCAAATTCAAATGGGTGTATCTTCGCCAATAATTGTCAGAAGTTAGAATTTCTTTCAACATTATGAAGCCCTTTTTATATATTTTGATTCTGCATCAAAAGCTGAAAATATGTAGTCTCGAAGTCACTTCGAGAAATTGACGTTTTAAGTTTCTGTTTCCAAATTCAAACGGATGTATCTTCGCCAATAATTGTCAGAAGTTAGAATTTCTTTCAACATTATGAAGCCCTTTTTATATATTTTGATTCTGCATCAAAAGCTGAAAATATGTAGTCTCGAAGTCATTTCGAGAAATTGACGTTTTAAGTTTCTGTTTCCAAATTCAAATGGGTGTATCTTCGCCAATAATTGTCAGAAGTTAGAATTTCTTTCAACATTATGAAGCCCTTTTTATATATTTTGACTCTTCATCAAAAGCTGAAAATATGTAGTCTCGAAGTCATTTCGACAAATCGACTTTTAAGTTTCTGTTTCCAAATTCAAACGGATGTATCTTCGCCAATAATTGTCAGAAGTTAGAATTTCTTTCAACATTATGAAGCCCTTTTTATATATTTTGATTCTGCATCAAATGCTGAAAATATGTAGTCTCGAAGTCATTTCGAGAAATTGACGTTTTAAGTTTCTGTTTCCAAATTCAAACGGATGTATCTTCGCCAATAATTGTCAGAAGTTAGAATTTCTTTCAACATTATGAAGCCCTTTTTATATATTTTGACCCTGCATCAAAAGCTGAAAATATGTAGTCTCGAAGGCATTTCGAGAAATTGACGTTTTAAGTTTCTGTTTCCAAATTCAAACGGATGTATCTTCGCCAATAATTGTCAGAAGTTAGAATTTCTTTCAACATTATGAAGCCCTTTTTATATATTTTGATTCTGCATCAAAAGCTGAAAATATGTAGTCTCGAAGTCATTTCGAGAAATTTACGTTTTAAGTTTCTGTTTCCAAATTCAAACGGATGTATCTTCGCCAATAATTGTCAGCAGTTAGAATTTCTTTCAACATTATGAAGCCCTTTTTATATATTTTGACTCTGCATCAGAAGCTGAAAATATGTAGTCGCGAAGTCATTTCGAGAAATTGACGTTTTAAGTTTCTGTTTCCAAATTCAAACGGATGTATCTTCGCCAATAATTGTCAGAAGTTAGAATTTCTTTCAACATTATGAAGCCCTTTTTATATATTTTGATTCTGCATCAAAAGCTGAAAATATGTAGTCTCGAAGTCATTTCGAGATATTGGCGGTTTAAGTTTCTTTTCCCAAATTCAAACGGATGTATCTTCGCCAATAATTGTCAGAAGTCAGAATTTCTTTCAACATTATGAAGCCCTTTTTATATATTTTGACTCTGCTTCAAAAGCTGAAAATATGTAGTCTCGAAGTCATTTCGAGAAATTGACGTTTTAAGTTTCTGTTTCCAAATTCAAACGGATGTATCTTCGCCAATAATTGTCAGAAGTTAGAATTTCTTTCAACATTATGAAGCCCTTTTTATATATTTTGACTATGCATCAAAAGCTGAAACTATGTAGTCGCGAAGTCATTTCGAGAAATTGACGTTTTAAGTTTCTGTTTCCAAATTCAAACGGATGTATCTTCGCCAATAATTGTCAGAAGTCAGAATTTCTTTCAACATTATGAAGCCCTTTTTATATATTTTGACTATGCATCAAAAGCTGAAAATATATAGTCTCGAAGTCATTTCGAGAAATTGACGTTTTAAGTTTCTGTTACCAAATTCAAATGGATGTATCTTCGCCAATAATTGTCAGAAGTCAGAATTTCTTTCAACATTATGAAGCCCTTTTTATATATTTTGATTCTGCATCAAAAGCTGAAAATATGTAGTCTCGAAGTCATTTCGAGAAATCGACGTTTTAAGTTTCTGTTTCCAAATTCAAACGGATGTATCTTCGCCAATAATTGTCAGAAGTTAGAATTTCTTTCAACATTATGAAGCCCTTTTTATATATTTTGATTCTGCATCAAGAGCTGAAAATATGTAGTCTCGAAGTCATTTCGAGATATTGGCGGTTTAAGTTTCTTTTCCCAAATTCAAACGGATGTATCTTCGCCAATAATTGTCAGAAGTCAGAATTTCTTTCAACATTATGAAGCCCTTTTTATATAATTTGACTCTGCTCCAAAAGCTGAAAATCTGTAGTCTCGAAGTCATTTCGAGAAATTGACGTTTTAAGTTTCTGTTTCCAAATTCAAACGGATGTATCTTCGCCAATAATTGTCAGAAGTTAGAATTTCTTTCAACATTATGAAGCCCTTTTTATATATTTTGACTATGCATCAAAAGCTGAAAATATGTAGTCTCGAAGTCATTTCGAGAAATTGACGTTTTAAGTTTCTGTTTCCAAATTCAAACGGATGTATCTTCGCCAATAATTGTCAGAAGTTAGAATTTCTTTCAATATTATGAAGCCCTTTTTATATATTTTGATTCTGCATCAAAAGCTGAAAATATGTAGTCTCGAAGTCATTTCGAGAAATTGACGTTTTAAGTTTCTGTTTCCAAATTCAAACGGATGTATCTTCGCCAATAATTGTCAGAAGTTAGAATTTCTTTCAACATTATGAAGCCCTTTTTATATATTTTGACTCTGCTTCAAAAGCTGAAAATATGTAGTCTCGAAGTCATTTCGAGAAATTGACGTTTTAAGTTTCTGTTTCCAAATTCAAATGGATGTATCTTCGCCAATAATTGTCAGAAGTTAGAATTTCTTTCAACATTAAGAAGCCCTTTTTATATATTTTGATTCTGCATCAAAAGCTGAAAATATGTAGTCTCGAAGTCATTTCGAGATATTGGCGGTTTAAGTTTCTTTTCCCAAATTCAAACGGATGTATCTTCGCCAATAATTGTCAGAAGTCAGAATTTCTTTCAACATTATGAAGCCCTTTTTATATCATTTGACTCTGCTCCAAAAGCTGAAAATCTGTAGTCTCGAAGTCATTTCAAGAAATTGACGTTTTAAGTTTCTGTTTCCAAATTCAAACGGATGTATCTTCGCCAATAATTGTCAGAAGTTAGAATTTCTTTCAACATTATGAAGCCCTTTTTATATATTTTGACTCTGCTTCAAAAGCTGAAAATATGTAGTCTCGAAGTCATTTCGAGAAATCGACGTTTTAAGTTTCTGTTTCCAAATTCAAATGGATGTATCTTCGCCAATAATTGTCAGAAGTCAGAATTTCTTTCAACATTATGAAGCCCTTTTTATATATTTTGATTCTGCATCAAAAGCTGAAAATATGTAGTCTCGAAGTCATTTCGAGAAATCGACGTTTTAAGTTTCTGTTTCCAAATTCAAACGGATGTATCTTCGCCAATAATTGTCAGAAGTTAGAATTTCTTTCAACATTATGAAGCCCTTTTTATATATTTTGATTCTGCATCAAATGCTGAAAATATGTAGTCTCGAAGTCATTTCGAGAAATTGACGTTTTAAGTTTCTGTTTCCAAATTCAAACGGATGTATCTTCGCCAATAATTGTCAGAAGTTAGAATTTCTTTCAACATTATGAAGCCCTTTTTATATATTTTGACCCTGCATCAAAAGCTGAAAATATGTAGTCTCGAAGGCATTTTGAGAAATTGACGTTTTAAGTTTCTGTTTCCAAATTCAAACGGATGTATCTTCGCCAATAATTGTCAGAAGTTAGAATTTCTTTCAACATTATGAAGCCCTTTTTATATATTTTGACTCTGCTTCAAAAGCTGAAAATATGTAGTCTCGAAGTCATTTCGAGAAATTGACGTTTTAAGTTTCTGTTTCCAAATTCAAACGGATGTATCTTCGCCAATAATTGTCAGAAGTTAGAATTTCTTTCAACATTATGAAGCCCTTTTTATATATTTTGATTCTGCATCAAAAGCTGAAAATATGTAGTCTCGAAGTCATTTCGAGAAATTGACGTTTTAAGTTTCTGTTTCCAAATTCAAATTGATGTATCTTCGCCAATAATTGTCAGAAGTCAGAATTTCTTTCAACATTATGAAGCCCTTTTTATATATTTTGATTCTGCATCAAAAGCTGAAAATATGTAGTCTCGAAGTCATTTCGAGAAATTGACGTTTTAAGTTTCTGTTTCCAAATTCAAACGGATGTATCTTCGCCAATAATTGTCAGAAGTTAGAATTTCTTTCAACATTATGAAGCCCTTTTTATATATTTTGATTCTGCATCAAAAGCTGAAAATATGTAGTCTCGAAGTCATTTCGAGATATTGGCGGTTTAAGTTTCTTTTCCCAAATTCAAACGGATGTATCTTCGCCAATAATTGTCAGAAGTCAGAATTTCTTTCAACATTATGAATCCCTTTTTATATATTTTGATTCTGCATCAAAGGCTGAAAATATGTAGTCTCGAAGTCATTTCGAGAAATTGACGTTTTAAGTTTCTGTTTCCAAATTCAAACGGATGTATCTTCGCCAATAATTGTCAGAAGTTAGAATTTCTTTCAACATTATGAAGCCCTTTTTATATATTTTGACTCTGCTTCAAAAGCTGAAAATATGTAGTCTCGAAGTCATTTCGAGAAATTGACGTTTTAAGTTTCTGTTTCCAAATTCCAACGGATGTATCTTCGCCAATAATTGTCAGAAGTTAGAATTTCTTTCAATATTATGAAGCCCTTTTTATATATTTTGATTCTGCATCAAAAGCTGAAAATATGTAGTCTCGAAGTCATTTCGAGAAATTGACGTTTTAAGTTTCTGTTACCAAATTCAAATGGATGTATCTTCGCCAATAATTGTCAGAAGTCAGAATTTCTTTCAACATTATGAAGCCCTTTTTATATATTTTGATTCTGCATCAAAAGCTGAAAATATGTAGTCTCGAAGTCATTTCGAGAAATCGACGTTTTAAGTTTCTGTTTCCAAATTCAAACGGATGTATCTTCGCCAATAATTGTCAGAAGTTAGAATTTCTTTCAACATTAAGAAGCCCTTTTTATATATTTTGATTCTGCATCAAGAGCTGAAAATATGTAGTCTCGAAGTCATTTCGAGATATTGGCGGTTTAAGTTTCTTTTCCCAAATTCAAACGGATGTATCTTCGCCAATAATTGTCAGAAGTCAGAATTTCTTTCAACATTATGAAGCCCTTTTTATATAATTTGACTCTGCTCCAAAAGCTGAAAATCTGTAGTCTCGAAGTCATTTCGAGAAATTGACGTTTTAAGTTTCTGTTTCCAAATTCAAACGGATGTATCTTCGCCAATAATTGTCAGAAGTTAGAATTTCTTTCAACATTATGAAGCCCTTTTTATATATTTTGATTCTGCATCAAAAGCTGAAAATATGTAGTCTCGAAGTCATTTCGAGAAATTGACGTTTTAAATTTCTGTTTCCAAATTCAAACGGATGTATCTTTGCCAATAATTGTCAGAAGTTAGAATTTCTTTCAACATTATGAAGCCCTTTTTATATATTTTGATTCGTATAAAAGAATTGGTTTCGAGAAATTGACGTTTTAAGTTTCTGTTTCCAAATTCAAACGGATGTATCTTCGCCAATAATTGTCAGAAGTCAGAATTTCTTTCAACATTATGAAGCCCTTTTTATATATTTTGATTCTGCATCAAAAGCTGAAAATATGTAGTCTCGAAGTCATTTCGAGAAATTGACGTTTTAAGTTTCTGTTTCCAAATTCAAACGGATGTATCTTCGCCAATAATTGTCAGAAGTTAGAATTTCTTTCAACATTATGATCCCCTTTTTATATATTTTGATTCTGCTTCAAAAGCTGAAAATATGTAGTCTCGAAGTCATTTCGAGATATTGGCGGTTTATGTTTCTGTTTCCAGATTCAAACGGATGTATCTTCGCCAATAATTGTCAGAAGTCAGAATTTCTTTCAACATTATGAAGCCCTTTTTATATATTTTGACTCTGCATCAAAAGCTGAAAATATGTAGTCTCGAAGTCATTTCGAGAAATTGACGTTTTAAGTTTCTGTTTCCAAATTCAAACGGATGTATCTTCGCCAATAATTGTCAGAAGTTAGAATTTCTTTCAACATTATGAAGCCCTTTTTATATATTTTGATTCTGCATCAAAAGCTGAAAATATGTAGTCTCGAAGTCATTTCGAGAAATCGGCGTTTTAAGTCTCTGTTTCCAAATTCAAATGGATGTATCTTCGCCAATAATTGTCAGAAGTTAGAATTTCTTTCAATATTATGAAGCCCTTTTTATATATTTTGATTCTGCATCAAAAGCTGAAAATATGTAGTCTCGAAGTCATTTCGAGAAATTGACGTTTTAAGTTTCTGTTACCAAATTCAAATGGATGTATCTTCGCCAATAATTGTCAGAAGTCAGAATTTCTTTCAACATTATGAAGCCCTTTTTATATATTTTGATTCTGCATCAAAAGCTGAAAATATGTAGTCTCGAAGTCATTTCGAGAAATCGACGTTTTAAGTTTCTGTTTCCAAATTCAAACGGATGTATCTTCGCCAATAATTGTCAGAAGTTAGAATTTCTTTCAACATTAAGAAGCCCTTTTTATATATTTTGATTCTGCATCAAGAGCTGAAAATATGTAGTCTCGAAGTCATTTCGAGATATTGGCGGTTTAAGTTTCTTTTCCCAAATTCAAACGGATGTATCTTCGCCAATAATTGTCAGAAGTCAGAATTTCTTTCAACATTATGAAGCCCTTTTTATATAATTTGACTCTGCTCCAAAAGCTGAAAATCTGTAGTCTCGAAGTCATTTCGAGAAATTGACGTTTTAAGTTTCTGTTTCCAAATTCAAACGGATGTATCTTCGCCAATAATTGTCAGCAGTTAGAATTTCTTTCAACATTATGAAGCCCCTTTTATATATTTTGATTCTGCATCAAATGCTGAAAATATGTAGTCTCGAAGTCATTTCGAGAAATTGACGTTTTAAGTTTCTGTTTCCAAATTCAAACGGATGAATCTTCGCCAATAATTGTCAGAAGTTAGAATTTCTTTCAACATTATGAAGCCCTTTTTATATATTTTGACTCTGCATCAAAAGCTGAAAATATGTAGTCTCGAAGTCATTTCGAGAAACTGACGTTTTAAGTTTCTGTTTCCAAATTCAAACGGATGTATCTTCGCCAATAATTGTCAGAAGTTAGAATTTCTTTCAACATTATGAAGCCCTTTTTATATATTTTGATTCTGCATCAAAAGCTGAAAATATGTAGTCTCGAAGTCATTTCGAGAAATCGACGTTTTAAGTTTCTGTTTCCAAATTCAAACGGATGTATCTTCGCCAATAATTGTCAGAAGTTAGAATTTCTTTCAACATTATGAAGCCCTTTTTATATATTTTGATTCTGCATCAAAAGCTGAAAATATGTAGTCTCGAAGTCATTTCGAGAAATTGACGTTTTAAGTTTCTGTTTCCAAATTCAAACGGATGTATCTTCGCCAATAATTGTCAGAAGTTGGAATTTCTTTCAACATTATGAAGCCCTTTTTATATATTTTGACCCTGCATCAAAAGCTGAAAATATGTAGTCTCGAAGGCATTTTGAGAAATTGACGTTTTAAGTTTCTGTTTCCAAATTCAAACGGATGTATCTTCGCCAATAATTGTCAGAAGTTAGAATTTCTTTCAACATTATGAAGCCCTTTTTATATATTTTGACTCTGCATCAAAAGCTGAAAATATGTAGTCTCGAAGTCATTTCGAGAAATTGACGTTTTAAGTTTCTGTTTCCAAATTCAAACGGATGTATCTTCGCCAATAATTGTCAGAAGTTAGAATTTCTTTCAACATTATGAAGCCCTTTTTATATATTTTGATTCTGCATCAAAAGCTGAAAATATGTAGTCTCGAAGTCATTTCGAGAAATTGACGTTTTAAGTTTCTGTTTCCAAATTCAAATGGATGTATCTTCGCCAATAATTGTCAGAAGTTAGAATTTCTTTCAACATTATGAAGCCCTTTTTATATATTTTGATTCTGCATCAAAAGCTGAAAATATGTAGTCTCGAAGTCATTTCGAGAAATTGACGTTTTAAGTTTCTGTTTCCAAATTCAAACGGATGTATCTTCGCCAATAATTGTCAGAAGTTAGAATTTCTTTCAACATTATGAAGCCCTTTTTATATATTTTGATTCTGCATCAAAAGCTGAAAATATGTAGTCTCGAAGTCATTTCGAGAAATTGACGTTTTAAGTTTCTGTTTCCAAATTCAAACGGATGTATCTTCGCCAATAATTGTCAGAAGTTAGAATTTCTTTCAACATTATGAATCCCTTTTTATATATTCTGATTCTGCACCAAAAGCTGAAAATATGTAGTCTCGAAGTCATTTCGAGAAATTGACGTTTTAAGTTTCTGTTTCCAAATTCAAACGGATGTATCTTCGCCAATAATTGTCAGAAGTTAGAATTTCTTTCAACATTATGAAGCCCTTTTTATATATTTTGATTCTGCATCAAAAGCTGAAAATATGTAGTCCTGGAGTCATTCGAGAACTGACGGTTTAAGGTTCTGTTTCCAAATTCCAACGGATGTATCTTCGCCAATAATTGTCAGAAGTTAGAATTTCTTTCAATATTATGAAGCCCTTTTTATATATTTTGATTCTGCATCAAAAGCTGAAAATATGTAGTCTCGAAGTCATTTCGAGAAATTGACGTTTTAAGTTTCTGTTACCAAATTCAAATGGATGTATCTTCGCCAATAATTGTCAGAAGTTAGAATTTCTTTCAACATTATGAAGCCCTTTTTATATATTTTGATTCTGCATCAAAAGCTGAAAATATGTAGTCTCGAAGTCATTTCGAGAAATCGACGTTTTAAGTTTCTGTTTCCAAATTCAAACGGATGTATCTTCGCCAATAATTGTCAGAAGTTAGAATTTCTTTCAACATTATGAAGCCCTTTTTATATATTTTGATTCTGCATCAAGAGCTGAAAATATGTAGTCTCGAAGTCATTTCGAGATATTGGCGGTTTAAGTTTCTTTTCCCAAATTCAAACGGATGTATCTTCGCCAATAATTGTCAGAAGTCAGAATTTCTTTCAACATTATGAAGCCCTTTTTATATAATTTGACTCTGCTCCAAAAAGCTGAAAATCTGTAGTCTCGAAGTCATTTCGAGAAATTGACGTTTTAAGTTTCTGTTTCCAAATTCAAACGGATGTATCTTCGCCAATAATTGTCAGAAGTTAGAATTTCTTTCAACATTATGAAGCCCTTTTTATATATTTTGATTCTGCATCAAATGCTGAAAATATGTAGTCTCGAAGTCATTTCGAGAAATTGACGTTTTAAGTTTCTGTTTCCAAATTCAAACGGATGTATCTTTGCCAATAATTGTCAGAAGTTAGAATTTCTTTCAACATTATGAACCCCTTTTTATATATTTTGACCCTGCATCAAAAGCTGAAAATATGTAGTCTCGAAGGCATTTCGAGAAATTGACGTTTTAAGTTTCTGTTTCCAAATTCAAACGGATGTATCTTCGCCAATAATTGTCAGAAGTTAGAATTTCTTTCAACATTATGAAGCCCTTTTTATATATTTTGATTCTGCATCAAAAGCTGAAAATATGTAGTCTCGAAGTCATTTCGAGAAATTGACGTTTTAAGTTTCTGTTTCCAAATTCAAATGGATGTATCTTCGCCAATAATTGTCAGAAGTCAGAATTTCTTTCAACATTATGAAGCCCTTTTTATATATTTTGATTCTGCATCAAAAGCTGAAAATATGTAGTCTCGAAGTCATTTCGAGAAATTGACGTTTTAAGTTTCTGTTTCCAAATTCAAACGGATGTATCTTCGCCAATAATTGTCAGAAGTTAGAATTTCTTTCAACATTATGAAGCCCTTTTTATATATTTTGACTCTGCATCAAAAGCTGAAAATATGTAGTCTCGAAGTCATTTCGAGATATTGACGTTTTAAGTTTCTGTTTCCAAATTCAAACGGATGTATCTTCGCCAATAATTGTCAGAAGTTAGAATTTCTTTCAACATTATGAAGCCCTTTTTATATATTTTGATTCTGCATCAAAAGCTGAAAATATGTAGTCTCGAAGTCATTTCGAGAAATTGACGTTTTAAGTTTCTGTTTCCAAATTCAAACGGATGTATCTTCGCCAATAATTGTCAGAAGTTAGAATTTCTTTCAACATTATGAAGCCCTTTTTATATATTTTGACTCTGCATCAAAAAGCTGAAAATATGTAGTCTCGAAGTCATTTCGAGAAATTGACGTTTTAAGTTTCTGTTTCCAAATTCAAACGGATGTATCTTCGCCAATAATTGTCAGAAGTTAGAATTTCTTTCAACATTATGAAGCCCTTTTTATATATTTTGATTCTGCATCAAAAGCTGAAAATATGTAGTCTCGAAGTCATTTCGAGAAATTGGCGGTTTAAGTTTCTTTTCCCAAATTCAAACGGATGTATCTTCGCCAATAATTGTCAGAAGTCAGAATTTCTTTCAACATTATGAAGCCCTTTTTATATATTTTGATTCTGCATCAAAAGCTGAAAATATGTAGTCTCGAAGTCATTTCGAGAAATTGACGTTTTAAGTTTCTGTTTCCAAATTCAAATGGATGTATCTTCGCCAATAATTGTCAGAAGTTAGAATTTCTTTCAACATTATGAAGCCCTTTTTATATATTTTGATTCTGCATCAAAAGCTGAAAATATGTAGTCTCGAAGTCATTTCGAGAAATTGACGTTTTAAGTTTCTGTTTCCAAATTCCAACGGATGTATCTTCGCCAATAATTGTCAGAAGTTAGAATTTCTTTCAACATTATGAAGCCCTTTTTTTATATTTTGATTCTGCATCAAAAGCTGAAAATATGTAGTCTCGAAGTCATTTCGAGAAATTGACGTTTTAAGTTTCTGTTTCCAAATTCAAACGGATGTATCTTCGCCAATAATTGTCAGAAGTTAGAATTTCTTTCAACATTATGAAGCCCTTTTATATATTTTGACTCTGCTTCAAAAGCTGAAAATATGTAGTCTCGAAGTCATTTCGAGAAATTGACGTTTTAAGTTTCTGTTTCCAAATTCAAACGGATGTATCTTCGCCAATAATTGTCAGAAGTTAGAATTTCTTTCAACATTATGAAGCCCTTTTTATATATTTTGATTCTGCATCAAAAGCTGAAAATATGTAGTCTCGAAGTCATTTCGAGAAATTGGCGGTTTAAGTTTCTGTTTCCCAAATTCAAACGGATGTATCTTCGCCAATAATTGTCAGAAGTCAGAATTTCTTTCAACATTATGAAGCCCTTTTTATATATTTTGATTCTGCTTCAAAAGCTGAAAATATGTAGTCTCGAAGTCATTTCGAGAAATTGACGTTTTAAGTTTCTGTTTCCAAATTCAAACGGATGTATCTTCGCCAATAATTGTCAGAAGTTAGAATTTCTTTCAACATTATGAAGCCCCTTTTTATATATTTTGACTCTGCATCAAAAGCTGAAAATATGTAGTCTCGAAGTCATTTCGAGAAATTGACGTTTTAAGTTTCTGTTTCCAAATTCCAACGGATGTATCTTCGCCAATAATTGTCAGAAGTTAGAATTTCTTTCAACATTATGAAGCCCTTTTTATATATTTTGACTCTGCATCAAAAGCTGAAAATATGTAGTCTCGAAGTCATTTCGAGAAATTGACGTTTTAAGTTTCTGTTTCCAAATTCCAACGGTTGTATCTTCGCCAATAATTGTCAGAAGTTAGAATTTCTTTCAACATTATGAAGCCCTTTTTATATATTTTGACTCTGCATCAAAAGCTGAAAATATGTAGTCTCGAAGTCATTCGAGAAATGACGTTTAAGTTTCCTGTTTCCAAATCCCAACGGATGTATCTTCGCCAATAATTGTCAGAAGTTAGAATTTCTTTCAACATTATGAAACCCTTTTACATATTTTGATTCTGCATCAAGAGCTGAAAATATGTAGTCTCGAAGTCATTTCGAGATATTGGCGGTTTAAGTTTCTTTTCCCAAATTCAAACGGATGTATCTTCGCCAATAATTGTCAGCAGTCAGAATTTCTTTCAACATTATGAAGCCCTTT
>NW_025063102.1:0-30974 GCF_018153295.1 Drosophila grimshawi
CCATTTCAATTATCAAGGTGTTTTTAGAATTCACTTGATCTTTGGAACAAAACTGCATTAAAATAATTTGACTTCCGACTCATCTAAGAAAGATATTAAGGGATATTCTTTGATAAATAGAAAATATATGGAAAGCATTAAATAGGGTCTACCTTGAAATAAATGGCCATATCTTCGTCAAAAATTGCCCCACTTCAATTATAAAGGTGTTTTTAGAATTCACTCAATTTTGGAACAAAACTGCATTAAAATAATTTGACTTCCGACTCATCTAAGAAAGATATTAAGGGATATTCTTCGATAAATAAAAAATATATGGAAAGCATTAAATAGGGTCAACCTTGAAATAAATGGCCATATCTTCGTCAAAAATTGCCCCATTTCAATTATAAAGGTGTTTTTAGAATTCATTTGATCTTTGGAACAAAACTGCATTAAAATAATTTGACTTCCGACTCATCTAAGAAAGATATTAAGGGATATTCTTCGATAAATAGAAAATATATGGAAAGCATTAAATAGGGTCTACC
This sequence comes from Drosophila grimshawi, assembly GCF_018153295.1. Lineage (NCBI taxonomy): Eukaryota > Metazoa > Arthropoda > Insecta > Diptera > Drosophilidae > Drosophila > Drosophila grimshawi. The sequence continues at coordinate 531 of NW_025063102.1, forward strand.
TTGAAATAAATGGCCATATCTTCGTCAAAAATTGCCCCATTTCAATTATAAAGGTGTTTTTAGAATTCGCTTGATCTTTGGAACAAAACTGCATTAAAATAATTTGACTTCCGACTCATCTAAGAAAGATATTAAGGGATATTCGATAAATAGAAAATATATTGAAAGCATTAAATAGGGTCTACCTTGAAATAAATGGCCATATCTTCGTCAAAAATTGCCCCATTTCAATTATAAAGGAGTTTTTAGAATTCGCTTGATCTTTGGAACAAAACTGCATTAAAATAATTTGACTTCCGACTCATCTAAGAAAGATATTAAGGGATATTCTTCGATAAATAGAAAATATATGGAAAGCATTAAATAGGGTCTACCTTGAAATAAATGGCCATATCTTCGTCAAAAATTGCCCCATTTCAATTATAAAGGTGTTTTTAGAATTCACTTGATCTTTGGAACAAAACTACATTAAAATAATTTGACTTCCGACTCATCTAAAAAAGATATTAAGGGATATTCTTTGATAAATAGAAAATATATGGAAAGCATTAAATAGGGTCTACCTTGAAATAAATGGCCATATCTTCGTCAAAAATTGCCCCATTTCAATTATAAAGGTGTTTTTAGAATTCACTCGATCTTTGTAACAAAACTGCATTAAAATAATTTGACTTCCGACTCATCTAAGAAAGATATTAAGGGATATTTCGATAAATAGAAAATATATGGAAAGCATTAAATAGGGTCTACCTTGAAATAAATGGCCATATCTTCGTCAAAAATTGCCCCATTTCAATTATAAAGGTGTTTTTAGAATTCACTTGATCTTTGGAACAAAACTGCATTAAAATAATTTGACTTCCGACTCATCTAAGAAAGATATTAAGGGATATTCTTCGATAAATAGAAAATATATGGAAAGCATTAAATAGGGTCTACCTTGAAATAAATGGCCATATCTTCGTCAAAAATTGCCCCATTTCAATTATAAAGGTGTTTTTAGAATTCACTTGATCTTTGGAACAAAACTGCATTAAAATAATTTGACTTCCGACTCATCTAAGAAAGATATTAAGGGATATTCTTCGATAAATAGAAAATATATGGAAAGCATTAAATAGGGTCTACCTTGAAATAAATGGCCATATCTTCGTCAAAAATTGCCCCACTTCAATTATAAAGGTGTTTTTAGAATTCACTCAATCTTTGGAACAAAACTGCATTAAAATAATTTGACTTCCGACTCATCTAAGAAAGATATTAAGGGATATTCGATAAATAGAAAATATATTGAAAGCATTAAATAGTGTCTACCTTGAAATAAATGGCCATATCTTCGTCAAAAATTGCCCCATTTCAATTATCAAGGTGTTTTTAGAATTCACTTGATCTTTGGAACAAAACTGCTTTAAAATAATTTGACTTCCGACTCATCTAAGAAAGATATTAAGGGATATTCTTCGATAAATAGAAAATATATGGAAAGCATTAAATAGTGTTTACCTTGAAATAAATGGCCATATCTTTGTCAAAAATTGCCCCATTTCAATTATAAAGGTGTTTTTAGAATTCACTTGACCTTTGGAACAAAACTGCATTAAAATAATTTGACTTCCGACTCATCTAAGAAAGATATTAAGGGATATTCTTCGATAAATAGAAAATATATGGAAAGCATTAAATAGGGTCTACCTTGAAATAAATGGCCATATCTTCGTCAAAAATTGCCCCATTTAAATTATAAAGGTGTTTTTAGAATTCACTTGATCTTTGGAACAAAACTGCATTAAAATAATTGGACTTCCGACTCATCTAAAAAAGATATTAAGGGATATTCTTCGATAAATAGAAAATATATGGAAAGCATTAAATAGGGTCTACCTTGAAATAAATGGCCATATCTTCGTCAAAAATTGCCCCATTTCAATTATCAAGGTGTTTTTAGAATGCACTTGATCTTTGGAACAAAACTGCATTAAAATAATTTGACTTCCGACTCATCTAAGAAAGATATTAAGGGATATTCTTCGATAAATAGAAAATATATGGAAAGCATTAAATAGTGTTTACCTTGAAATAAATGGCCATATCTTCGTCAAAAATTGCCCCATTTCAATTATAAAGGTGTTTTTAGAATTCACTTGACCTTTGGAACAAAACTGCATTAAAATAATTTGACTTCCGACTCATCTAAGAAAGATATTAAGGGATATTCTTCGATAAATAGAAAATATATGGAAAGCATTAAATAGGGTCTACCTTGAAATAAATGGTCATATCTTCGTCAAAAATTGCCCCATTTAAATTATAAAGGTGTTTTTAGAATTCACTTGATCTTTGAAACAAAACTGCATTAAAATAATTAGACTTCCGACTCATCTAAGAAAGATATTAAGGGATATTCTTCGATAAATAAAAAATATATGGAAAGCATTAAATAGGGTCTACCTTGAAATAAATGGCCATATCTTCGTCAAAAATTGCCCCATTTCAATTATAAAGGTGTTTTTAGAATTCACTTGATCTTTGGAACAAAACTGCATTAAAATAATTTGACTTCCGACTCATCTAAAAAAGATATTAAGGGATATTCTTTGATAAATAGAAAATATATGGAAAGCATTAAATAGGGTCTACCTTGAAATAAATGGCCATATCTTCGTCGAAAATTGCCCCATTTCAATTATAAAGGTGTTTTTAGAATTCACTCGATCTTTGGAACAAAACTGCATTAAAATAATTTGACTTCCGACTCATCTAAGAAAGATATTAAGGGATATTCGATAAATAGAAAATATATGGAAAGCATTAAATAGTGTCTACCTTGAAATAAATGGCCATATCTTCGTCAAAAATTGCCCCATTTCAATTATAAAGGTGTTTTTAGAATTCACTTGATCTTTGGAACAAAACTGCATTAAAATAATTTGACTTCCGACTCATCTAAGAAAGATATTAAGGGATATTCGATAAATAGAAAATATATGGAAAGCATTAAATAGGGTCTACCTTGAAATAAATGGCCATATCTTCGTCAAAAATTGCCCCACTTCAATTATAAAGATGTTTTTAGAATTCGCTTAATCTTTGAAACAAAACTGCATTAAAATAATTTGACTTCCGACTCATCTAAAAAAGATATTAAGGGATATTCTTCGATAAATAGAAAATATATGGAAAGCATTAAATAGGGTCTACCTTGAAATAAATAGCCATATCTTCGTCAAAAATTGCCCAACTTCAATTATAAAGGTGTTTTTAGAATTCACTTGATCTTTGGAACAAAACTACATTAAAATAATTTGACTTCCGACTCATCTTAGAAAGATATTAAGGGATATTCTTCGATAAATGAAAAATATATGGAAAGCATTAAATGGGGTCAACCTTGAAATAAATGGCCATATCTTCGTCAAAAATTGCCCCATTTCAATTATAAAGGTGTTTTTAGAATTCACTTGATCTTTGGAACAAAACTGCATTAAAATAATTTGACTTCCGACTCATCTAAGAAAGATATTAAGGGATATTCTTCGATAAATAGAAAATATATGGAAAGCATTAAATAGTGTCTACCTTGAAATAAATGGCCATATCTTCGTCAAAAATTGCCCCATTTCAATTATAAAGGTGTTTTTAGAATTCACTCGATCTTTGTAACAAAACTGCATTAAAATAATTTGACTTCCGACTCATCTAAGAAAGATATTAAGGGATATTCTTCGATAAATAGAAAATATATGGAAAGCATTAAATAGGGTCTACCTTGAAATAAATGGCCATATCTTCGTCAAAAATTGCCCCATTTCAATTATAAAGGTGTTTTTAGAATTCGCTTGATCTTTGGAACAAAACTGCATTAAAATAATTTGACTTCCGACTCATCTAAGAAAGATATTAAGGGATATTCTTCGATAAATAGAAAATATATGGAAAGCATTAAATAGGGTCTACCTTGAAATAAATGGCCATATCTTCGTCAAAAATTGCCCCATTTCAATTATAAAGGTGTTTTTAGAATTCACTTGATCTTTGGAACAAAACTACATTAAAATAATTTGACTTCCGACTCATCTAAGAAAGATATTAAGGGATATTCTTCGATAAATAGAAAATATATGGAAAGCATTAAATAGGGTCTACCTTGAAATAAATGGCCATATCTTCGTCAAAAATTGCCCCATTTCAATTATAAAGGTGTTTTTAGAATTCACTCGATCTTTGTAACAAAACTGCATTAAAATAATTTGACTTCCGACTCATCTAAGAAAGATATTAAGGGATATTCGATAAATAGAAAATATATTGAAAGCATTAAATAGGGTCTACCTTGAAATAAATGGCCATATCTTCGTCAAAAATTGCCCCACTTCAATTATAAAGGTGTTTTTAGAATTCGCTTAATCTTTGAAACAAAACTGCATTAAAATAATTTGACTTCCGACTCATCTAAAAAAGATATTAAGGGATATTCTTCGATAAATAGAAAATATATGGAAAGCATTAAATAGGGTCTACCTTGAAATAAATGGCCATATCTTCGTCAAAAATTGCCCCACTTCAATTATAAAGGTGTTTTTAGAATTCACTTGATCTTTGGAACAAAACTGCATTAAAATAATTTGACTTCCGACTCATCTAAGAAAGATATTAAGGGATATTCTTCGATAAATAAAAAATATATGGAAAGCATTAAATGGGGTCTACCTTGAAATAAATGGCCATATCTTCGTCAAAAATTGCCCCATTTCAATTATCAAGGTGTTTTTAGAATGCACTTGATCTTTGGAACAAAACTGCATTAAAATAATTTGACTTCCGACTCATCTAAGAAAGATATTAAGGGATATTCTTCGATAAATAGAAAATATATGGAAAGCATTAAATAGTGTTTACCTTGAAATAAATGGCCATATCTTCGTCAAAAATTGCCCCATTTCAATTATAAAGGTGTTTTTAGAATTCACTTGACCTTTGGAACAAAACTGCATTAAAATAATTTGACTTCCGACTCATCTAAGAAAGATATTAAGGGATATTCTTCGATAAATAGAAAATATATGGAAAGCATTAAATAGGGTCTACCTTGAAATAAATGGCCATATCTTCGTCAAAAATTGCCCCATTTCAATTATAAAGGTGTTTTTAGAATTCACTTGATCTTTGGAACAAAACTGCTTTAAAATAATTTGACTTCCGACTCATCTAAAAAGATATTAAGGGATATTCTTTGATAAATAGAAAATATATGGAAAGCATTAAATAGGGTCTACCTTGAAATAAATGGCCATATCTTCGTCAAAAATTGCCCCATTTCAATTATAAAGGTGTTTTTAGAATTCACTCGATCTTTGGAACAAAACTGCATTAAAATAATTTGACTTCCGACTCATCTAAGAAAGATATTAAGGGATATTCGATAAATAGAAAATATATGGAAAGCATTAAATAGTGTCTACCTTGAAATAAATGGCCATATCTTCGTCAAAAATTGCCCCATTTCAATTATAAAGGTGTTTTTAGAATTCACTTGATCTTTGGAACAAAACTGCATTAAAATAATTTGACTTCCGACTGATCTAAGAAAGATATTAAGGGATATTCGATAAATAGAAAATATATTGAAAGCATTAAATAGGGTCTACCTTGAAATAAATGGCCATATCTTCGTCAAAAATTGCCCCACTTCAATTATAAAGATGTTTTTAGAATTCGCTTAATCTTTGAAACAAAACTGCATTAAAATAATTTGACTTCCGACTCATCTAAAAAAGATATTAAGGGATATTCTTCGATAAATAGAAAATATATGGAAAGCATTAAATAGGGTCTACCTTGAAATAAATAGCCATATCTTCGTCAAAAATTGCCCAACTTCAATTATAAAGGTGTTTTTAGAATTCACTTGATCTTTGGAACAAAACTGCATTAAAATAATTTGACTTCCGACTCATCTTAGAAAGATATTAAGGGATATTCTTCGATAAATAAAAAATATATGGAAAGCATTAAATGGGGTCAACCTTGAAATAAATGGCCATATCTTCGTCAAAAATTGCCCCATTTCAATTATAAAGGTGTTTTTAGAATTCACTTGATCTTTGGAACAAAACTGCATTAAAATAATTTGACTTCCGACTCATCTAAGAAAGATATTAAGGGATATTCTTCGATAAATAGAAAATATATGGAAAGCATTAAATAGTGTCTACCTTGAAATAAATGGCCATATCTTCGTCAAAAATTGCCCCATTTCAATTATAAAGGTGTTTTTAGAATTCACTTGATCTTTGGAACAAAACTGCATTAAAATAATTTGACTTCCGACTCATCTAAGAAAGATATTAAGGGATATTCTTCGATAAATAGAAAATATATGGAAAGCATTAAATAGGGTCTACCTTGAAATAAATGGCCATATCTTCGTCAAAAATTGCCCCATTTCAATTATAAAGGTGTTTTTAGAATTCACTTGAATCTTTGGAACAAAACTGCATTAAAATAATTTGACTTCCGACTCATCTAAGAAAGATATTAAGGGATATTCTTCGATAAATAGAAAATATATGGAAAGCATTAAATAGGGTCTACCTTGAAATAAATGGCCATATCTTCGTCAAAAATTGCCCCATTTCAATTATAAAGGTGTTTTTAGAATTCACTTGATCTTTGGAACAAAACTGCATTAAAATAATTTGACTTCCGACTCATCTAAGAAAGATATTAAGGGATATTCTTCGATAAATAGAAAATATATGGAAAGCATTAAATAGGGTCTACCTTGAAATAAATGGCCATATCTTCGTCAAAAATTGCCCCATTTCAATTATAAAGGTGTTTTTAGAATTCACTTGATCTTTGGAACAAAACTGCATTAAAATAATTTGACTTCCGACTCATCTAAGAAAGATATTAAGGGATATCTTCGATAAATAGAAAATATATTGAAAGCATTAAATAGGGTCTACCTTGAAATAAATGGCCATATCTTCGTCAAAAATTGCCCCATTTCAATTATAAAGGTGTTTTTAGAATTCGCTTGATCTTTGGAACAAAACTGCATTAAAATAATTTGACTTCCGACTCATCTAAGAAAGATATTAAGGGATATTCTTCGATAAATAGAAAATATATGGAAAGCATTAAATAGGGTCTACCTTGAAATAAATGGCCATATCTTCGTCAAAAATTGCCCCATTTCAATTATAAAGGTGTTTTTAGAATTCACTCGATCTTTGGAACAAAACTGCATTAAAATAATTTGACTTCCGACTCATCTAAGAAAGATATTAAGGGATATTCTTCGATAAATAGAAAATATATGGAAAGCATTAAATAGGGTCTACCTTGAAATAAATGGCCATATCTTCGTCAAAAATTGCCCCATTTCAATTATAAAGGTGTTTTTAGAATTCACTTGATCTTTGGAACAAAACTGCATTAAAATAATTTGACTTCCGACTCATCTAAGAAAGATATTAAGGGATATTCTTCGATAAATAGAAAATATATGGAAAGCATTAAATAGGGTCTACCTTGAAATAAATGGCCATATCTTCGTCAAAAATTGCCCCATTTCAATTATAAAGGTGTTTTTAGAATTCACTTGATCTTTGGAACAAAACTGCATTAAAATAATTTGACTTCCGACTCATCTAAGAAAGATATTAAGGGATATTCTTCGATAAATAGAAAATATATGGAAAGCATTAAATAGGGTCTACCTTGAAATAAATGGCCATATCTTCGTCAAAAATTGCCCCATTTCAATTATAAAGGTGTTTTTAGAATTCACTTGATCTTTGGAACAAAACTGCATTAAAATAATTTGACTTCCGACTCATCTAAAAAAGATATTAAGGGATATTCTTCGATAAATAGAAAATATATGGAAAGCATTAAATAGGGTCTACCTTGAAATAAATGGCCATATCTTCGTCAAAAATTGCCCCATTTCAATTATAAAGGTGTTTTTAGAATTCACTTGATCTTTGGAACAAAACTGCATTAAAATAATTTGACTTCCGACTCATCTAAGAAAGATATTAAGGGATATTCTTCGATAAATAGAAAATATATGGAAAGCATTAAATAGTGTCTACCTTGAAATAAATGGCCATATCTTCGTCAAAAATTGCCCCATTTCAATTATAAAGGTGTTTTTAGAATTCACTTGATCTTTGGAACAAAACTGCATTAAAATAATTTGACTTCCGACTCATCTAAGAAAGATATTAAGGGATATTCTTCGATAAATAGAAAATATATGGAAAGCATTAAATAGGGTCTACCTTGAAATAAATGGCCATATCTTCGTCAAAAATTGCCCCATTTCAATTATAAAGGTGTTTTTAGAATTCACTTGATCTTTGGAACAAAACTGCATTAAAATAATTTGACTTCCGACTCATCTAAGAAAGATATTAAGGGATATTCTTCGATAAATAGAAAATATATGGAAAGCATTAAATAGGGTCTACCTTGAAATAAATGGCCATATCTTCGTCAAAAATTGCCCCATTTCAATTATAAAGGTGTTTTTAGAATTCACTTGATCTTTGGAACAAAACTGCATTAAAATAATTTGACTTCCGACTCATCTAAGAAAGATATTAAGGGATATTCTTCGATAAATAGAAAATATATGGAAAGCATTAAATAGGGTCTACCTTGAAATAAATGGCCATATCTTCGTCAAAAATTGCCCCATTTCAATTATAAAGGTGTTTTTAGAATTCACTTGATCTTTGGAACAAAACTGCATTAAAATAATTTGACTTCCGACTCATCTAAGAAAGATATTAAGGGATATTCTTCGATAAATAGAAAATATATGGAAAGCATTAAATAGGGTCTACCTTGAAATAAATGGCCATATCTTCGTCAAAAATTGCCCCATTTCAATTATAAAGGTGTTTTTAGAATTCACTTGATCTTTGGAACAAAACTGCATTAAAATAATTTGACTTCCGACTCATCTAAGAAAGATATTAAGGGATATTCTTCGATAAATAGAAAATATATGGAAAGCATTAAATAGGGTCTACCTTGAAATAAATGGCCATATCTTCGTCAAAAATTGCCCCACTTCAATTATAAAGGTGTTTTTAGAATTCACTTGATCTTTGGAACAAAACTGCATTAAAATAATTTGACTTCCGACTCATCTAAGAAAGATATTAAGGGATATTCTTCGATAAATAAAAAATATATGGAAAGCATTAAATAGGGTCTACCTTGAAATAAATGGCCATATCTTCGTCAAAAATTGCCCCATTTCAATTATAAAGGTGTTTTTAGAATTCACTTGATCTTTGGAACAAAACTGCATTAAAATAATTTGACTTCCGACTCATCTAAGAAAGATATTAAGGGATATTCTTCGATAAATAGAAAATATATGGAAAGCATTAAATAGGGTCTACCTTGAAATAAATGGCCATATCTTCGTCAAAAATTGCCCCATTTCAATTATAAAGGTGTTTTTAGAATTCACTTGATCTTTGGAACAAAACTGCATTAAAATAATTTGACTTCCGACTCATCTAAGAAAGATATTAAGGGATATTCTTCGATAAATAGAAAATATATGGAAAGCATTAAATAGGGTCTACCTTGAAATAAATGGCCATATCTTCGTCAAAAATTGCCCCATTTCAATTATAAAGGTGTTTTTAGAATTCACTTGATCTTTGGAACAAAACTGCATTAAAATAATTTGACTTCCGACTCATCTAAGAAAGATATTAAGGGATATTCTTTGATAAATAGAAAATATATGGAAAGCATTAAATAGGGTCTACCTTGAAATAAATGGCCATATCTTCGTCAAAAATTGCCCCATTTCAATTATAAAGGTGTTTTTAGAATTCACTCGATCTTTGTAACAAAACTGCATTAAAATAATTTGACTTCCGACTCATCTAAGAAAGATATTAAGGGATATTCGATAAATAGAAAATATATTGAAAGCATTAAATAGGGTCTACCTTGAAATAAATGGCCATATCTTCGTCAAAAATTGCCCCACTTCAATTATAAAGGTGTTTTTAGAATTCGCTTAATCTTTGAAACAAAACTGCATTAAAATAATTTGACTTCCGACTCATCTAAAAAAGATATTAAGGGATATTCTTCGATAAATAGAAAATATATGGAAAGCATTAAATAGGGTCTACCTTGAAATAAATGGCCATATCTTCGTCAAAAATTGCCCCACTTCAATTATAAAGGTGTTTTTAGAATTCACTCGATCTTTGGAACAAAACTGCATTAAAATAATTTGACTTCCGACTCATCTAAGAAAGATATTAAGGGATATTCTTCGATAAATAAAAAATATATGGAAAGCATTAAATAGGGTCTACCTTGAAATAAATGGCCATATCTTCGTCAAACTGCATTAAAATAATTTGACTTCCGACTCATCTAAGAAAGATATTAAGGGATATTCTTCGATAAATAGAAAATATATGGAAAGCATTAAATAGTGTTTACCTTGAAATAAATGGCCATATCTTCGTCAAAAATTGCCCCATTTCAATTATAAAGGTGTTTTTAGAATTCACTTGACCTTTGGAACAAAACTGCATTAAAATAATTTGACTTCCGACTCATCTAAGAAAGATATTAAGGGATATTCTTCGATAAATAGAAAATATATGGAAAGCATTAAATAGGGTCTACCTTGAAATAAATGGCCATATCTTCGTCAAAAATTGCCCCATTTCAATTATAAAGGTGTTTTTAGAATTCACTTGATCTTTGGAACAAAACTGCATTAAAATAATTTGACTTCCGACTCATCTAAGAAAGATATTAAGGGATATTCTTCGATAAATAGAAAATATATGGAAAGCATTAAATAGGCTCTACCTTGCCTAAATGGCCATATCTTCGTCAAAAATTGCCCCAATTCAATTATTAAGGTGTTTTTAGAATTCACTTCGATCTTTGAAAACAAAACTGCATTAAAATAATTTGACTTCCGACTCATCTAAGAAAGATATTAAAGGGATATTCGATAAATAGAAAAATATATGGAAAGCATTAAATAGGGTCTACCTTGAAATAAATGGCCATATCTTCTTCAAAAATTGCCCAATTTCAATTATAAAGGTGTTTTTAGAATTCACTTGATCTTTGGAACAAAACTGCATTAAAATAATTTGACTTCCGACTCATCTAAGAAAGATATTAAGGGATATTCTTCGATAAATAGAAAATATATGGAAAGCATTAAATAGGGTCTACCTTGAAATAAATGGCCATATCTTCGTCAAAAATTGCCCCATTTCAATTATAAAGGTGTTTTTAGAATTCACTTGATCTTTGGAACAAAACTGCATTAAAATAATTTGACTTCCGACTCATCTAAGAAAGATATTAAGGGATATTCTTCGATAAATAAAAAATATATGGAAAGCATTAAATAGGGTCTACCTTGAAATAAATGGCCATATCTTCGTCAAAAATTGCCCCATTTCAATTATCAAGGTGTTTTTAGAATGCACTTGATCTTTGGAACAAAACAGCATTAAATAATTTGACTTCCGACTCATCTAAGAAAGATATTAAGGGATATTCTTCGATAAATAGAAAATATATGGAAAGCATTAAATAGGGTCTACCTTGAAATAAATGGCCATATCTTCGTCAAAAATTGCCCCATTTCAATTATAAAGGTGTTTTTAGAATTCACTTGACCTTTGGAACAAAACTGCATTAAAATAATTTGACTTCCGACTCATCTAAGAAAGATATTAAGGGATATTCTTCGATAAATAGAAAATATATGGAAAGCATTAAATAGGGTCTACCTTGAAATAAATGGCCATATCTTCGTCAAAAATTGCCCCATTTCAATTATAAAGGTGTTTTTAGAATTCACTTGATCTTTGGAACAAAACTGCATTAAAATAATTTGACTTCCGACTCATCTAAGAAAGATATTAAGGGATATTCTTTGATAAATAGAAAATATATGGAAAGCATTAAATAGGGTCTACCTTGAAATAAATGGCCATATCTTCGTCAAAAATTGCCCCATTTCATTATAAATGTGTTTTTAGAATTCACTTCGATCTTTGGAACAAAACTGCATTAAAATAATTTGACTTCCGACTCATCTAAGAAAGATATTAAGGGATACTTCGATAAATAGAAAATATATGGAAAGCATTAAATAGTGTCTACCTTGAAATAAATGGCCATATGTGCGTCAAAAATTGCCCCATTTCAATTATAAAGGTGTTTTTAGAATTCACTTGATCTTTGAAAACAAACTGCATTAAAATAATTTGACTTCCGACTGATCTAAGAAAGATATTAAGGGATATTCGATAAATAGAAAATATATGGAAAGCATTAAATAGGGTCTACCTTGAAATAAATGGCCATATCTTCGTCAAAAATTGCCCCACTTCAATTATAAAGATGTTTTTAGAATTCGCTTAATCTTTGAAACAAAACTGCATTAAAATAATTTGACTTCCGACTCATCTAAAAAAGATATTAAGGGATATTCTTCGATAAATAGAAAATATATGGAAAGCATTAAATAGGGTCTACCTTGAAATAAATAGCCATATCTTCGTCAAAAATTGCCCAACTTCAATTATAAAGGTGTTTTTAGAATTCACTTGATCTTTGGAACAAAACTGCATTAAAATAATTTGACTTCCGACTCATCTTAGAAAGATATTAAGGGATATTCTTCGATAAATAAAAAATATATGGAAAGCATTAAATGGGGTCAACCTTGAAATAAATGGCCATATCTTCGTCAAAAATTGCCCCATTTCAATTATAAAGGTGTTTTTAGAATTCACTTGATCTTTGGAACAAAACTGCATTAAAATAATTTGACTTCCGACTCATCTAAGAAAGATATTAAGGGATATTCTTCGATAAATAGAAAATATATGGAAAGCATTAAATAGGGTCTACCTTGAAATAAATGGCCATATCTTCGTCAAAAATTGCCCCATTTCAATTATAAAGGTGTTTTTAGAATTCACTTGATCTTTGGAACAAAACTGCATTAAAATAATTTGACTTCCGACTCATCTAAGAAAGATATTAAGGGATATTCTTCGATAAATAGAAAATATATGGAAAGCATTAAATAGGGTCTACCTTGAAATAAATGGCCATATCTTCGTCAAAAATTGCCCCATTTCAATTATAAAGGTGTTTTTAGAATTCACTTGATCTTTGGAACAAAACTGCATTAAAATAATTTGACTTCCGACTCATCTAAGAAAGATATTAAGGGATATTCTTCGATAAATAGAAAATATATGGAAAGCATTAAATAGGGTCTACCTTGAAATAAATGGCCATATCTTCGTCAAAAATTGCCCCATTTCAATTATAAAGGTGTTTTTAGAATTCACTTGATCTTTGGAACAAAACTGCATTAAAATAATTTGACTTCCGACTCATCTAAGAAAGATATTAAGGGATATTCTTCGATAAATAGAAAATATATGGAAAGCATTAAATAGGGTCTACCTTGAAATAAATGGCCATATCTTCGTCAAAAATTGCCCCATTTCAATTATAAAGGTGTTTTTAGAATTCACTTGATCTTTGGAACAAAACTGCATTAAAATAATTTGACTTCCGACTCATCTAAGAAAGATATTAAGGGATATTCTTTGATAAATAGAAAATATATGGAAAGCATTAAATAGGGTCTACCTTGAAATAAATGGCCATATCTTCGTCAAAAATTGCCCCATTTCAATTATAAAGGTGTTTTTAGAATTCACTTGATCTTTGGAACAAAACTGCATTAAAATAATTTGACTTCCGACTCATCTAAGAAAGATATTAAGGGATATTCTTCGATAAATAGAAAATATATGGAAAGCATTAAATAGGGTCTACCTTGAAATAAATGGCCATATCTTCGTCAAAAATTGCCCCATTTCAATTATAAAGGTGTTTTTAGAATTCACTTGATCTTTGGAACAAAACTGCATTAAAATAATTTGACTTCCGACTCATCTAGAAAGATATTAAGGGATATCTTCGATTAAATGAAAATATATGGAAAGCATTAAATAGGGTCTACCTTGAAATAAATGGCCATATCATTCGTCAAAAAATTGCCCCATTTCAATTATAAAGGTGTTTTTAGAATTCACTCGATCTTTGGAACAAAACTGCATTAAAATAATTTGACTTCCGACTCATCTAAGAAAGATATTAAGGGATATTCTTCGATAAATAGAAAATATATGGAAAGCATTAAATGGGGTCTACCTTGAAATAAATGGCCATATCTTCGTCAAAAATTGCCCCATTTCAATTATAAAGGTGTTTTTAGAATTCACTTGATCTTTTGGAACAAAACTGCATTAAAATAATTTGACTTTCGACTCATCTAAAAAAAATATTAAGGGATATTCTTCGATAAATAGAAAATATATGGAAAGCATTAACTAGGGTCTACCTTGAAATAAATGGCCATATCTTCGTCAAAAATTGCCCCATTTCAATTATAAAGGTGTTTTTAGAATTCACTTGATCTTTGGAACAAAACTGCATTAAAATAATTTGACTTCCGACTCATCTAAGAAAGATATTAAGGGATATTCTTCGATAAATAGAAAATATATGGAAAGCATTAAATAGGGTCTACCTTGAAATAAATGGCCATATCTTCGTCAAAAATTGCCCCATTTCAATTATAAAGGTGTTTTTAGAATTCACTTGATCTTTGGAACAAAACTGCTTTAAAATAATTTGACTTCCGACTCATCTAAAAAGATATTAAGGGATATTCTTTGATAAATAGAAAAATATATGGAAAGCATTAAATAGGGTCTACCTTGAAATAAATGGCCATATCTTCGTCAAAAATTGCCCCATTTCAATTATAAAGGTGTTTTTAGAATTCACTCGATCTTTGGAACAAAACTGCATTAAAATAATTTGACTTCCGACTCATCTAAGAAAGATATTAAGGGATATCTTCGATAAATAGAAAATATATGGAAAGCATTAAATAGGGTCTACCTTGAAATAAATGGCCATATCTTCGTCAAAAATTGCCCCATTTCAATTATAAAGGTGTTTTTAGAATTCACTTGATCTTTGGAACAAAACTGCATTAAAATAATTTGACTTCCGACTGATCTAAGAAAGATATTAAGGGATATTCTTCGATAAATAGAAAATATATGGAAAGCATTAAATAGGGTCTACCTTGAAATAAATGGCCATATCTTCGTCAAAAATTGCCCCACTTCAATTATAAAGGTGTTTTTAGAATTCGCTTGATCTTTGGAACAAAACTGCATTAAAATAATTTGACTTCCGACTCATCTAAGAAAGATATTAAGGGATATTCTTCGATAAATAGAAAATATATGGAAAGCATTAAATAGGGTCTACCTTGAAATAAATAGCCATATCTTCGTCAAAAATTGCCCCACTTCAATTATAAAGGTGTTTTTAGAATTCACTTGATCTTTGGAACAAAACTGCATTAAAATAATTTGACTTCCGACTCATCTAAGAAAGATATTAAGGGATATTCGATAAATAGAAAATATATGGAAAACATTAAATGGGGTCTACCTTGAAATAAATGGCCATATCTTCGTCAAAAATTGCCCCATTTCAATTATAAAGGTGTTTTTAGAATTCACTTGATCTTTGGAACAAAACTGCATTAAAATAATTTGACTTCCGACTCATCTAAGAAAGATATTAAGGGATATTCTTCGATAAATAGAAAATATATGGAAAGCATTAAATAGGGTCTACCTTGAAATAAATGGCCATATCTTCGTCAAAAATTGCCCCATTTCAATTATAAAGGTGTTTTTAGAATTCACTTGATCTTTGGAACAAAACTGCATTAAAATAATTTGACTTCCGACTCATCTAAGAAAGATATTAAGGGATATTCTTTGATAAATAGAAAATATATGGAAAGCATTAAATAGGGTCTACCTTGAAATAAATGGCCATATCTTCGTCAAAAATTGCCCCATTTCAATTATAAAGGTGTTTTTAGAATTCACTCGATCTTTGGAACAAAACTGCATTAAAATAATTTGACTTCCGACTCATCTAAGAAAGATATTAAGGGATATTCTTCGATAAATAAGAAAATATATGGAAAGCATTAAATAGGGTCTACCTTGAAATAAATGGCCATATCTTCGTCAAAAATTGCCCCATTTCAATTATAAAGGTGTTTTTAGAATTCACTTGATCTTTGGAACAAAACTGCATTAAAATAATTTGACTTCCGACTCATCTAAGAAAGATATTAAGGGATATTCTTCGATAAATAGAAAATATATGGAAAGCATTAAATAGGGTCTACCTTGAAATAAATGGCCATATCTTCGTCAAAAATTGCCCCATTTCAATTATAAAGGTGTTTTTAGAATTCACTTGATCTTTGGAACAAAACTGCATTAAAATAATTTGACTTCCGACTCATCTAAGAAAGATATTAAGGGATATTCTTCGATAAATAGAAAATATATGGAAAGCATTAAATAGGGTCTACCTTGAAATAAATGGCCATATCTTCGTCAAAAATTGCCCCATTTCAATTATAAAGGTGTTTTTAGAATTCACTTGATCTTTGGAACAAAACTGCATTAAAATAATTTGACTTCCGACTCATCTAAGAAAGATATTAAGGGATATTCTTCGATAAATAGAAAATATATGGAAAGCATTAAATAGGGTCTACCTTGAAATAAATGGCCATATCTTCGTCAAAAATTGCCCCATTTCAATTATAAAGGTGTTTTTAGAATTCACTCGATCTTTGGAACAAAACTGCATTAAAATAATTTGACTTCCGACTCATCTAAGAAAGATATTAAGGGATATTCTTCGATAAATAGAAAATATATGGAAAGCATTAAATAGGGTCTACCTTGAAATAAATGGCCATATCTTCGTCAAAAATTGCCCCATTTCAATTATAAAGGTGTTTTTAGAATTCACTTGATCTTTGGAACAAAACTGCATTAAAATAATTTGACTTCCGACTCATCTAAGAAAGATATTAAGGGATATTCTTCGATAAATAGAAAATATATGGAAAGCATTAAATAGGGTCTACCTTGAAATAAATGGCCATATCTTCGTCAAAAATTGCCCCATTTCAATTATAAAGGTGTTTTTAGAATTCACTTGATCTTTGGAACAAAACTGCATTAAAATAATTTGACTTCCGACTCATCTAAGAAAGATATTAAGGGATATTCTTCGATAAATAGAAAATATATGGAAAGCATTAAATAGGGTCTACCTTGAAATAAATGGCCATATCTTCGTCAAAAATTGCCCCATTTCAATTATAAAGGTGTTTTTAGAATTCACTTGATCTTTGGAACAAAACTGCATTAAAATAATTTGACTTCCGACTCATCTAAGAAAGATATTAAGGGATATTCTTCGATAAATAGAAAATATATGGAAAGCATTAAATAGGGTCTACCTTGAAATAAATGGCCATATCTTCGTCAAAAATTGCCCCATTTCAATTATAAAGGTGTTTTTAGAATTCACTTGATCTTTGGAACAAAACTGCATTAAAATAATTTGACTTCCGACTCATCTAAGAAAGATATTAAGGGATATTCTTCGATAAATAGAAAATATATGGAAAGCATTAAATAGGGTCTACCTTGAAATAAATGGCCATATCTTCGTCAAAAATTGCCCCATTTCAATTATAAAGGTGTTTTTAGAATTCACTTGATCTTTGGAACAAAACTGCATTAAAATAATTTGACTTCCGACTCATCTAAGAAAGATATTAAGGGATATTCTTCGATAAATAGAAAATATATGGAAAGCATTAAATAGGGTCTACCTTGAAATAAATGGCCATATCTTCGTCAAAAATTGCCCCATTTCAATTATAAAGGTGTTTTTAGAATTCACTTGATCTTTGGAACAAAACTGCATTAAAATAATTTGACTTCCGACTCATCTAAGAAAGATATTAAGGGATATTCTTCGATAAATAGAAAATATATGGAAAGCATTAAATAGGGTCTACCTTGAAATAAATGGCCATATCTTCGTCAAAAATTGCCCCATTTCAATTATAAAGGTGTTTTTAGAATTCACTTGATCTTTGGAACAAAACTGCATTAAAATAATTTGACTTCCGACTCATCTAAGAAAGATATTAAGGGATATTCTTCGATAAATAGAAAATATATGGAAAGCATTAAATAGGGTCTACCTTGAAATAAATGGCCATATCTTCGTCAAAAATTGCCCCATTTCAATTATAAAGGTGTTTTTAGAATTCACTTGATCTTTGGAACAAAACTGCATTAAAATAATTTGACTTCCGACTCATCTAAGAAAGATATTAAGGGATATTCTTCGATAAATAGAAAATATATGGAAAGCATTAAATAGGGTCTACCTTGAAATAAATGGCCATATCTTCGTCAAAAATTGCCCCATTTCAATTATAAAGGTGTTTTTAGAATTCACTTGATCTTTGGAACAAAACTGCATTAAAATAATTTGACTTCCGACTCATCTAAGAAAGATATTAAGGGATATTCTTCGATAAATAGAAAATATATGGAAAGCATTAAATAGGGTCTACCTTGAAATAAATGGCCATATCTTCGTCAAAAATTGCCCCATTTCAATTATAAAGGTGTTTTTAGAATTCACTTGATCTTTGGAACAAAACTGCATTAAAATAATTTGACTTCCGACTCATCTAAGAAAGATATTAAGGGATATTCTTCGATAAATAGAAAATATATGGAAAGCATTAAATAGGGTCTACCTTGAAATAAATGGCCATATCTTCGTCAAAAATTGCCCCATTTCAATTATAAAGGTGTTTTTAGAATTCACTTGATCTTTTGGAACAAAACTGCATTAAAATAATTTGACTTCCGACTCATCTAAGAAAGATATTAAGGGATATTCTTCGATAAATAGAAAATATATGGAAAGCATTAAATAGGGTCTACCTTGAAATAAATGGCCATATCTTCGTCAAAAATTGCCCCATTTCAATTATAAAGGTGTTTTTAGAATTCACTTGATCTTTGGAACAAAACTGCATTAAAATAATTTGACTTCCGACTCATCTAAGAAAGATATTAAGGGATATTCTTCGATAAATAGAAAATATATGGAAAGCATTAAATAGGGTCTACCTTGAAATAAATGGCCATATCTTCGTCAAAAATTGCCCCATTTCAATTATAAAGGTGTTTTTAGAATTCACTTGATCTTTGGAACAAAACTGCATTAAAATAATTTGACTTCCGACTCATCTAAGAAAGATATTAAGGGATATTCTTCGATAAATAGAAAATATATGGAAAGCATTAAATAGGGTCTACCTTGAAATAAATGGCCATATCTTCGTCAAAAATTGCCCCATTTCAATTATAAAGGTGTTTTTAGAATTCACTTGATCTTTGGAACAAAACTGCATTAAAATAATTTGACTTCCGACTCATCTAAGAAAGATATTAAGGGATATTCTTCGATAAATAGAAAATATATGGAAAGCATTAAATAGGGTCTACCTTGAAATAAATGGCCATATCTTCGTCAAAAATTGCCCCATTTCAATTATAAAGGTGTTTTTAGAATTCACTTGATCTTTGGAACAAAACTGCATTAAAATAATTTGACTTCCGACTCATCTAAGAAAGATATTAAGGGATATTCTTCGATAAATAGAAAATATATGGAAAGCATTAAATAGGGTCTACCTTGAAATAAATGGCCATATCTTCGTCAAAAATTGCCCCATTTCAATTATAAAGGTGTTTTTAGAATTCACTTGATCTTTTGGAACAAAACTGCATTAAAATAATTTGACTTCCGACTCATCTAAGAAAGATATTAAGGGATATTCTTCGATAAATAGAAAATATATGGAAAGCATTAAATAGGGTCTACCTTGAAATAAATGGCCATATCTTCGTCAAAAATTGCCCCATTTCAATTATAAAGGTGTTTTTAGAATTCACTTGATCTTTGGAACAAAACTGCATTAAAATAATTTGACTTCCGACTCATCTAAGAAAGATATTAAGGGATATTCTTCGATAAATAGAAAATATATGGAAAGCATTAAATAGGGTCTACCTTGAAATAAATGGCCATATCTTCGTCAAAAATTGCCCCATTTCAATTATAAAGGTGTTTTTAGAATTCACTTGATCTTTGGAAACAAAACTGCATTAAAATAATTTGACTTCCGACTCATCTAAGAAAGATATTAAGGGATATTCTTCGATAAATAGAAAATATATGGAAAGCATTAAATAGGGTCTACCTTGAAATAAATGGCCATATCTTCGTCAAAAATTGCCCCATTTCAATTATAAAGGTGTTTTTAGAATTCACTTGATCTTTGGAACAAAACTGCATTAAAATAATTTGACTTCCGACTCATCTAAGAAAGATATTAAGGGATATTCTTCGATAAATAGAAAATATATGGAAAGCATTAAATAGGGTCTACCTTGAAATAAATGGCCATATCTTCGTCAAAAATTGCCCCATTTCAATTATAAAGGTGTTTTTAGAATTCACTTGATCTTTGGAACAAAACTGCATTAAAATAATTTGACTTCCGACTCATCTAAGAAAGATATTAAGGGATATTCTTCGATAAATAGAAAATATATGGAAAGCATTAAATAGGGTCTACCTTGAAATAAATGGCCATATCTTCGTCAAAAATTGCCCCATTTCAATTATAAAGGTGTTTTTAGAATTCACTTGATCTTTGGAACAAAACTGCATTAAAATAATTTGACTTCCGACTCATCTAAGAAAGATATTAAGGGATATTCTTCGATAAATAGAAAATATATGGAAAGCATTAAATAGGGTCTACCTTGAAATAAATGGCCATATCTTCGTCAAAAATTGCCCCATTTCAATTATAAAGGTGTTTTTAGAATTCACTTGATCTTTGGAACAAAACTGCATTAAAATAATTTGACTTCCGACTCATCTAAGAAAGATATTAAGGGATATTCTTCGATAAATAGAAAATATATGGAAAGCATTAAATAGGGTCTACCTTGAAATAAATGGCCATATCTTCGTCAAAAATTGCCCCACTTCAATTATAAAGGTGTTTTTAGAATTCACTTGATCTTTGGAACAAAACTGCATTAAAATAATTTGACTTCCGACTCATCTAAGAAAGATATTAAGGGATATTCTTCGATAAATAGAAAATATATGGAAAGCATTAAATAGGGTCTACCTTGAAATAAATGGCCATATCTTCGTCAAAAATTGCCCCATTTCAATTATAAAGGTGTTTTTAGAATTCACTTGATCTTTGGAACAAAACTGCATTAAAATAATTTGACTTCCGACTCATCTAAGAAAGATATTAAGGGATATTCTTCGATAAATAGAAAATATATGGAAAGCATTAAATAGGGTCTACCTTGAAATAAATGGCCATATCTTCGTCAAAAATTGCCCCATTTCAATTATAAAGGTGTTTTTAGAATTCACTTGATCTTTGGAACAAAACTGCATTAAAATAATTTGACTTCCGACTCATCTAAGAAAGATATTAAGGGATATTCTTCGATAAATAGAAAATATATGGAAAGCATTAAATAGGGTCTACCTTGAAATAAATGGCCATATCTTCGTCAAAAATTGCCCCATTTCAATTATAAAGGTGTTTTTAGAATTCACTTGATCTTTGGAACAAAACTGCATTAAAATAATTTGACTTCCGACTCATCTAAGAAAGATATTAAGGGATATTCTTCGATAAATAGAAAATATATGGAAAGCATTAAATAGGGTCTACCTTGAAATAAATGGCCATATCTTCGTCAAAAATTGCCCCATTTCAATTATAAAGGTGTTTTTAGAATTCACTTGATCTTTGGAACAAAACTGCATTAAAATAATTTGACTTCCGACTCATCTAAGAAAGATATTAAGGGATATTCTTCGATAAATAGAAAATATATGGAAAGCATTAAATAGGGTCTACCTTGAAATAAATGGCCATATCTTCGTCAAAAATTGCCCCATTTCAATTATAAAGGTGTTTTTAGAATTCACTTGATCTTTGGAACAAAACTGCATTAAAATAATTTGACTTCCGACTCATCTAAGAAAGATATTAAGGGATATTCTTCGATAAATAGAAAATATATGGAAAGCATTAAATAGGGTCTACCTTGAAATAAATGGCCATATCTTCGTCAAAAATTGCCCCATTTCAATTATAAAGGTGTTTTTAGAATTCACTTGATCTTTGGAACAAAACTGCATTAAAATAATTTGACTTCCGACTCATCTAAGAAAGATATTAAGGGATATTCTTCGATAAATAGAAAATATATGGAAAGCATTAAATAGGGTCTACCTTGAAATAAATGGCCATATCTTCGTCAAAAATTGCCCCATTTCAATTATAAAGGTGTTTTTAGAATTCACTTGATCTTTGGAACAAAACTGCATTAAAATAATTTGACTTCCGACTCATCTAAGAAAGATATTAAGGGATATTCTTCGATAAATAGAAAATATATGGAAAGCATTAAATAGGGTCTACCTTGAAATAAATGGCCATATCTTCGTCAAAAATTGCCCCATTTCAATTATAAAGGTGTTTTTAGAATTCACTTGATCTTTGGAACAAAACTGCATTAAAATAATTTGACTTCCGACTCATCTAAGAAAGATATTAAGGGATATTCTTCGATAAATAGAAAATATATGGAAAGCATTAAATAGGGTCTACCTTGAAATAAATGGCCATATCTTCGTCAAAAATTGCCCCATTTCAATTATAAAGGTGTTTTTAGAATTCACTTGATCTTTGGAACAAAACTGCATTAAAATAATTTGACTTCCGACTCATCTAAGAAAGATATTAAGGGATATTCTTCGATAAATAGAAAATATATGGAAAGCATTAAATAGGGTCTACCTTGAAATAAATGGCCATATCTTCGTCAAAAATTGCCCCATTTCAATTATAAAGGTGTTTTTAGAATTCACTTGATCTTTGGAACAAAACTGCATTAAAATAATTTGACTTCCGACTCATCTAAGAAAGATATTAAGGGATATTCTTCGATAAATAGAAAATATATGGAAAGCATTAAATAGGGTCTACCTTGAAATAAATGGCCATATCTTCGTCAAAAATTGCCCCATTTCAATTATAAAGGTGTTTTTAGAATTCACTTGATCTTTGGAACAAAACTGCATTAAAATAATTTGACTTCCGACTCATCTAAGAAAGATATTAAGGGATATTCTTCGATAAATAGAAAATATATGGAAAGCATTAAATAGGGTCTACCTTGAAATAAATGGCCATATCTTCGTCAAAAATTGCCCCATTTCAATTATAAAGGTGTTTTTAGAATTCACTTGATCTTTGGAACAAAACTGCATTAAAATAATTTGACTTCCGACTCATCTAAGAAAGATATTAAGGGATATTCTTCGATAAATAGAAAATATATGGAAAGCATTAAATAGGGTCTACCTTGAAATAAATGGCCATATCTTCGTCAAAAATTGCCCCATTTCAATTATAAAGGTGTTTTTAGAATTCACTTGATCTTTGGAACAAAACTGCATTAAAATAATTTGACTTCCGACTCATCTAAGAAAGATATTAAGGGATATTCTTCGATAAATAGAAAATATATGGAAAGCATTAAATAGGGTCTACCTTGAAATAAATGGCCATATCTTCGTCAAAAATTGCCCCATTTCAATTATAAAGGTGTTTTTAGAATTCACTTGATCTTTGGAACAAAACTGCATTAAAATAATTTGACTTCCGACTCATCTAAGAAAGATATTAAGGGATATTCTTCGATAAATAGAAAATATATGGAAAGCATTAAATAGGGTCTACCTTGAAATAAATGGCCATATCTTCGTCAAAAATTGCCCCATTTCAATTATAAAGGTGTTTTTAGAATTCACTTGATCTTTGAAACAAAACTGCATTAAAATAATTTGACTTCCGACTCATCTAAGAAAGATATTAAGGGATATTCTTCGATAAATAGAAAATATATGGAAAGCATTAAATAGGGTCTACCTTGAAATAAATGGCCATATCTTCGTCAAAAATTGCCCCATTTCAATTATAAAGGTGTTTTTAGAATTCACTTGATCTTTGGAACAAAACTGCATTAAAATAATTTGACTTCCGACTCATCTAAGAAAGATATTAAGGGATATTCTTCGATAAATAGAAAATATATGGAAAGCATTAAATAGGGTCTACCTTGAAATAAATGGCCATATCTTCGTCAAAAATTGCCCCATTTCAATTATAAAGGTGTTTTTAGAATTCACTTGATCTTTGGAACAAAACTGCATTAAAATAATTTGACTTCCGACTCATCTAAGAAAGATATTAAGGGATATTCTTCGATAAATAGAAAATATATGGAAAGCATTAAATAGGGTCTACCTTGAAATAAATGGCCATATCTTCGTCAAAAATTGCCCCATTTCAATTATAAAGGTGTTTTTAGAATTCACTTGATCTTTGGAACAAAACTGCATTAAAATAATTTGACTTCCGACTCATCTAAGAAAGATATTAAGGGATATTCTTCGATAAATAGAAAATATATGGAAAGCATTAAATAGGGTCTACCTTGAAATAAATGGCCATATCTTCGTCAAAAATTGCCCCATTTCAATTATAAAGGTGTTTTTAGAATTCACTTGATCTTTGGAACAAAACTGCATTAAAATAATTTGACTTCCGACTCATCTAAGAAAGATATTAAGGGATATTCTTCGATAAATAGAAAATATATGGAAAGCATTAAATAGGGTCTACCTTGAAATAAATGGCCATATCTTCGTCAAAAATTGCCCCATTTCAATTATAAAGGTGTTTTTAGAATTCACTTGATCTTTGGAACAAAACTGCATTAAAATAATTTGACTTCCGACTCATCTAAGAAAGATATTAAGGGATATTCTTCGATAAATAGAAAATATATGGAAAGCATTAAATAGGGTCTACCTTGAAATAAATGGCCATATCTTCGTCAAAAATTGCCCCATTTCAATTATAAAGGTGTTTTTAGAATTCACTTGATCTTTGGAACAAAAACTGCATTAAAATAATTTGACTTCCGACTCATCTAAGAAAGATATTAAGGGATATTCTTCGATAAATAGAAAATATATGGAAAGCATTAAATAGGGTCTACCTTGAAATAAATGGCCATATCTTCGTCAAAAATTGCCCCATTTCAATTATAAAGGTGTTTTTAGAATTCACTTGATCTTTGGAACAAAACTGCATTAAAATAATTTGACTTCCGACTCATCTAAGAAAGATATTAAGGGATATTCTTCGATAAATAGAAAATATATGGAAAGCATTAAATAGGGTCTACCTTGAAATAAATGGCCATATCTTCGTCAAAAATTCCCCCATTTCAATTATAAAGGTGTTTTTAGAATTCACTTGATCTTTGGAACAAAACTGCATTAAAATAATTTGACTTCCGACTCATCTAAGAAAGATATTAAGGGATATTCTTCGATAAATAGAAAATATATGGAAAGCATTAAATAGGGTCTACCTTGAAATAAATGGCCATATCTTCGTCAAAAATTGCCCCATTTCAATTATAAAGGTGTTTTTAGAATTCACTTGATCTTTGGAAACAAAACTGCATTAAAATAATTTGACTTCCGACTCATCTAAGAAAGATATTAAGGGATATTCTTCGATAAATAGAAAATATATGGAAAGCATTAAATAGGGTCTACCTTGAAATAAATGGCCATATCTTCGTCAAAAATTGCCCCATTTCAATTATAAAGGTGTTTTTAGAATTCACTCGATCTTTGGAACAAAACTGCATTAAAATAATTTGACTTCCGACTCATCTAAGAAAGATATTAAGGGATATTCTTCGATAAATAGAAAATATATGGAAAGCATTAAATAGGGTCTACCTTGAAATAAATGGCCATATCTTCGTCAAAAATTGCCCCATTTCAATTATAAAGGTGTTTTTAGAATTCACTTGATCTTTGGAACAAAACTGCATTAAAATAATTTGACTTCCGACTCATCTAAGAAAGATATTAAGGGATATTCTTCGATAAATAGAAAATATATGGAAAGCATTAAATAGGGTCAACCTTGAAATAAATGGCCATATCTTCGTCAAAAATTGCCCCATTTCAATTATAAAGGTGTTTTTAGAATTCACTTGATCTTTGGAACAAAACTGCATTAAAATAATTTGACTTCCGACTCATCTAAGAAAGATATTAAGGGATATTCTTCGATAAATAGAAAATATATGGAAAGCATTAAATAGGGTCTACCTTGAAATAAATGGCCATATCTTCGTCAAAAATTGCCCCATTTCAATTATAAAGGTGTTTTTAGAATTCGCTTGATCTTTGGAACAAAACTGCATTAAAATAATTTGACTTCCGACTCATCTAAGAAAGATATTAAGGGATATTCTTCGATAAATAGAAAATATATGGAAAGCATTAAATAGGGTCTACCTTGAAATAAATGGCCATATCTTCGTCAAAAATTGCCCCATTTCAATTATAAAGGTGTTTTTAGAATTCACTCGATCTTTGGAACAAAACTGCATTAAAATAATTTGACTTCCGACTCATCTAAGAAAGATATTAAGGGATATTCTTCGATAAATAGAAAATATATGGAAAGCATTAAATAGGGTCTACCTTGAAATAAATGGCCATATCTTCGTCAAAAATTGCCCCATTTCAATTATAAAGGTGTTTTTAGAATTCACTTGATCTTTGGAACAAAACTGCATTAAAATAATTTGACTTCCGACTCATCTAAGAAAGATATTAAGGGATATTCTTCGATAAATAGAAAATATATGGAAAGCATTAAATAGGGTCTACCTTGAAATAAATGGCCATATCTTCGTCAAAAATTGCCCCATTTCAATTATAAAGGTGTTTTTAGAATTCACTTGATCTTTGGAACAAAACTGCATTAAAATAATTTGACTTCCGACTCATCTAAGAAAGATATTAAGGGATATTCTTCGATAAATAGAAAATATATGGAAAGCATTAAATAGGGTCTACCTTGAAATAAATGGCCATATCTTCGTCAAAAATTGCCCCATTTCAATTATAAAGGTGTTTTTAGAATTCACTTGATCTTTGGAACAAAACTGCATTAAAATAATTTGACTTCCGACTCATCTAAGAAAGATATTAAGGGATATTCTTCGATAAATAGAAAATATATGGAAAGCATTAAATAGGGTCTACCTTGAAATAAATGGCCATATCTTCGTCAAAAATTGCCCCATTTCAATTATAAAGGTGTTTTTAGAATTCACTTGATCTTTGGAAACAAAACTGCATTAAAATAATTTGACTTCCGACTCATCTAAGAAAGATATTAAGGGATATTCTTCGATAAATAGAAAATATATGGAAAGCATTAAATAGGGTCTACCTTGAAATAAATGGCCATATCTTCGTCAAAAATTGCCCCATTTCAATTATAAAGGTGTTTTTAGAATTCACTTGATCTTTGGAACAAAACTGCATTAAAATAATTTGACTTCCGACTCATCTAAGAAAGATATTAAGGGATATTCTTCGATAAATAGAAAATATATGGAAAGCATTAAATAGGGTCTACCTTGAAATAAATGGCCATATCTTCGTCAAAAATTGCCCCATTTCAATTATAAAGGTGTTTTTAGAATTCACTTGATCTTTGGAACAAAACTGCATTAAAATAATTTGACTTCCGACTCATCTAAGAAAGATATTAAGGGATATTCTTCGATAAATAGAAAATATATGGAAAGCATTAAATAGGGTCTACCTTGAAATAAATGGCCATATCTTCGTCAAAAATTGCCCCATTTCAATTATAAAGGTGTTTTTAGAATTCACTTGATCTTTGGAACAAAACTGCATTAAAATAATTTGACTTCCGACTCATCTAAGAAAGATATTAAGGGATATTCTTCGATAAATAGAAAATATATGGAAAGCATTAAATAGGGTCTACCTTGAAATAAATGGCCATATCTTCGTCAAAAATTGCCCCATTTCAATTATAAAGGTGTTTTTAGAATTCACTTGATCTTTGGAACAAAACTGCATTAAAATAATTTGACTTCCGACTCATCTAAGAAAGATATTAAGGGATATTCTTCGATAAATAGAAAATATATGGAAAGCATTAAATAGGGTCTACCTTGAAATAAATGGCCATATCTTCGTCAAAAATTGCCCCATTTCAATTATAAAGGTGTTTTTAGAATTCACTTGATCTTTGGAACAAAACTGCATTAAAATAATTTGACTTCCGACTCATCTAAGAAAGATATTAAGGGATATTCTTCGATTAATAGAAAATATAAGGAAAGCATTAAATAGGGTCTACCTTGAAATAAATGGCCATATCTTCGTCAAAAATTGCCCCATTTCAATTATAAAGGTGTTTTTAGAATTCACTTGATCTTTGGAACAAAACTGCATTAAAATAATTTGACTTCCGACTCATCTAAGAAAGATATTAAGGGATATTCTTCGATAAATAGAAAATATATGGAAAGCATTAAATAGGGTCTACCTTGAAATAAATGGCCATATCTTCGTCAAAAATTGCCCCATTTCAATTATAAAGGTGTTTTTAGAATTCACTCGATCTTTGGAACAAAACTGCATTAAAATAATTTGACTTCCGA
The DNA here is from genome assembly GCF_018153295.1 of Drosophila grimshawi. Lineage (NCBI taxonomy): Eukaryota > Metazoa > Arthropoda > Insecta > Diptera > Drosophilidae > Drosophila > Drosophila grimshawi. The sequence continues at coordinate 29,285 of NW_025063102.1, forward strand.
CTCATCTAAGAAAGATATTAAGGGATATTCTTCGATAAATAGAAAATATATGGAAAGCATTAAATAGGGTCTACCTTGAAATAAATGGCCATATCTTCGTCAAAAATTGCCCCATTTCAATTATAAAGGTGTTTTTAGAATTCGCTTGATCTTTGGAACAAAACTGCATTAAAATAATTTGACTTCCGACTCATCTAAGAAAGATATTAAGGGATATTCTTCGATAAATAGAAAATATATGGAAAGCATTAAATAGGGTCTACCTTGAAATAAATGGCCATATCTTCGTCAAAAATTGCCCCATTTCAATTATAAAGGTGTTTTTAGAATTCACTTGATCTTTGGAACAAAACTGCATTAAAATAATTTGACTTCCGACTCATCTAAGAAAGATATTAAGGGATATTCTTCGATAAATAGAAAATATATGGAAAGCATTAAATAGGGTCTACCTTGAAATAAATGGCCATATCTTCGTCAAAAATTGCCCCATTTCAATTATAAAGGTGTTTTTAGAATTCACTTGATCTTTGGAACAAAACTGCATTAAAATAATTTGACTTCCGACTCATCTAAGAAAGATATTAAGGGATATTCTTCGATAAATAGAAAATATATGGAAAGCATTAAATAGGGTCTACCTTGAAATAAATGGCCATATCTTCGTCAAAAATTGCCCCATTTCAATTATAAAGGTGTTTTTAGAATTCACTTGATCTTTGGAACAAAACTGCATTAAAATAATTTGACTTCCGACTCATCTAAGAAAGATATTAAGGGATATTCTTCGATAAATAGAAAATATATGGAAAGCATTAAATAGGGTCTACCTTGAAATAAATGGCCATATCTTCGTCAAAAATTGCCCCATTTCAATTATAAAGGTGTTTTTAGAATTCACTTGATCTTTGGAACAAAAACTGCATTAAAATAATTTGACTTCCGACTCATCTAAGAAAGATATTAAGGGATATTCTTCGATAAATAGAAAATATATGGAAAGCATTAAATAGGGTCTACCTTGAAATAAATGGCCATATCTTCGTCAAAAATTGCCCCATTTCAATTATAAAGGTGTTTTTAGAATTCACTTGATCTTTGGAACAAAAACTGCATTAAAATAATTTGACTTCCGACTCATCTAAGAAAGATATTAAGGGATATTCTTCGATAAATAGAAAATATAAGGAAAGCATTAAATAGGGTCAACCTTGAAATAAATGGCCATATCTTCGTCAAAAATTGCCCCATTTCAATTATAAAGGTGTTTTTAGAATTCGCTTAATCTTTGGAACAAAACTGCATTAAAATAATTTGACTTCCGACTCATCTAAGAAAGATATTAAGGGATATTCTTCTGATTAATAGAAAATATAAGGCAAGCATTAAATAGGGTCTACCTTGAAATAAATGGCCATATCTTCGTCAAAAATTGCCCCATTTCAACTATAAAGGTGTTTTTAGAATTCGCTCGATCTTTGAAACAAAACTGCATTAAAATAATTTGACTTCCGACTCATCTAAGAAAGATATTAAGGGATATTCTTCGATAAATAGAAAATATATGGAAAGCATTAAATAGGGTCTACCTTGAAATAAATGGCCATATCTTCGTCAAAAATTGCCCCATTTCAATTATAAAGGTGTTTTTAGAATTCACTTGATCTTTGGAACAAAACTGCATTAAAAT